>NC_064639.1:7588257-7891287 GCF_023864345.2 Schistocerca serialis cubense | reverse complement strand
TATCCCTTGGACCTTCTTATTGACGATGAAACACAGAAATTGCATCGGAATTAAATTCAAAAGGTACAATGCCTACTTAAGTACAAGAAGACTGACTCTTCTTACTGACTATGCTTTGAACCATTCGTGTGACACTAATTGTAGATTCCGATGCTTCTCTTCAGGTTTACTGTATCCCTAGGATCTTCTTATTGACGATGAAACAAAGAAACTGAATCGGTACTAAATATAAAAGCCACAATGCCGACTTAAGTATATGAAGACTGACTCATCCTACTGTCTATGTTTTGAACCATTCCTGTGACACTAGTTGTAGATTCCGATGCTTCACTTCAGGTTTACTGTATCCCTAGGACCTTCTTATTGACGATGAAACACAGAAATTGCATCGGAACTAAATACAAAAGGCACAATGCCGACTTAAGTATAAGAAGACTGACTCTTCCTACTGTCTATGGTTTGAACCATTCCTGTGACACTAGTTATAGATTCCGATGCTTTACTTCAGGTTTACTGTATCCCTCTGACCTTCTTTTTGACGATGAAACACAGAAATTGCATCGGAATTAAATAGAACAGGCACAATGCCGACTTAAGTCCAAGAGGACTGACTCTTCTTACTGACTATATCTTGACCCATTCCTGTGACACTAGTTATAGATTCCGATGCTTCACTTCAGGTTTACTGTATCCGTTCGTCCTTCTTATTGACGATGAAACACATAAATTGCATCGGAATTGAATACAAAAGTCACAATGCCTACTTAAGTACAAGAATACTGGCTCTTCTTACTGAGCATGTTTTGAACCACTCCTGTGACACTAGTTGTAGATTCCGATGCTTCACCTCAGGTTCACTGTATCCCTCTGACCTTCTTATTGACGATGAAACACAGAAATTGCATCGGAATTAAATAGAAAAGGCACAATGCCGTCTTAAGTACAAGCAGACTGACTCTTCTTAGTGTCTATGTTTTGAACCATTCCTGTGACGCTAGTTACAGATTCCGATGCTTCACTTCAGGTTTACTGTGTCCCTTGGACCTTCTTATTGACGATGAAACACAGAAATTGCATCGGAATTAAATACAAAAGGCAAAATGCTGACTTAAGTACAAGAAGACTGACTCTCCTTACTGACTGTTTTGAACCATTCCTGTGACACTAGATATAGATTCCGATGCTTCACTTCAGGTTTACTGTATCCCTCTGACGTTCTTATTAACGATGAAACACAGATATTGCATCGGAATTAAATACAAAAGGCACAATGCCGACTTAAGTACAAGAAGAATGACTCTTCTTACTGACTATGATTTGAACCATTCCTGTGACACTAGTTATAGATTGCGATGCTTCACTTCTGGTTTACTGTATCCCTTGGACTGTCGTATTGATGATGAAACACAGAAATTTCATCGGAATTAAATACAAAAGGCACAATGCCGTCTTACGTACAAGAAGACTGACTCTTCTTACTGACTATGATTTGAACCATTCCTGTGACACTAGTTATGGATTCCCATGCTTCACTTCAGGTTTACTGTATCCCATGGACCTTCTCATTGACGATGAAACACAGAAATTGCATGGGAATTAGATACAAAAGGCACAATGCCAACTTAAGTACAACAAGACTGACTCTTCTTACTGACTACACCTTGATCCATACATGTGACACTAGTAACAGATTCCGATGCTTCCCTTCAGGTTTACTGTATCCATTGGACCTTCTTATTGACGATGAAACACAGATATTGCATCGGAATTAAATACAAAAGAAGCAATGCCGACTTAAGTACAAGAAGGCTGACTCTTCTTACTGTCTATGTTTTGAACCGTTATTGTGACACTAGTTATAGTGTCCCATGTTTCACTCCAGGTTTACTGTATCCCTTAGACCTTCTTATTGACGATGAAACACAGAACTTGCATCGGAATCAAATAGAAAAGGTACAATGCCGACTTAAGTACAAGAAGACTGACTCTTCCTACTGTCTATGTATTGAACCATTCCTGTGACACTAGGTATAGATTCCGATGCTTCACCTCAGGTTCACTGTATCCCTCTGACCTTCTTATTGTCGATGAAACACAGAAATTGCATCGGAATTAAATACAAAAGGCACAATGCCGTCTTAAGTAAAAGCAGACTGACTCTTCTTAATGTCTATGTTTTGAACCATTCCTGTGACACTAGTTATAGATTCCGATGCTTCACTTCAGGCTTACTGTATCCCTCTGACCTTCTAATTGACGATGAAACACAGAAATTGCATCGGAATTAAATACAAAAGGTACAATGCCGACTTAAGAAGACTTACCCTTCTTACTGACTATGATTTGAACCATTCCTGTGACACTAGTTTTGGATTCCGATGCTTCACTTCAGGTTTACTGTATCCCTTGGACCTTCATATTGACGATGAAACACAGAAATTGCATCGAAATTAAATACAAAAGGCACAATGTCGACTTAAGTACAAGAAAACTGACTCTTCTTACTGACTATATCTTGATCCATTCCTGTGACACTAGTTATAGATTCCGATGCTGCACTTCAGGTTTACTGTATCCCTCTGACCTTCTTATTAACAATGAAACACAGATATTGCATCGGAATTAAATAGAAAAGGCACAATGCCGACTTAAGTACAAGAAGACTGACTCTTCTTACTGAGTATGTTTTGAACCATTCCTGTGTCACTAGTTACAGATTCCGATGCTTCACTTCTGGTTTACTGTATCCCTTGGACCTTCGTATTGACGATGAAACACAGATATTGCATGGGAATTAAATACAAAAGGCACAATACCCAATGAAGTACAAGAAGACTGACTCTTCTTACTGACTATACCTTGATTCATTCCTGTGACACTAGTTATAGATTCCGATGCTTCACTTCAGGTTTACTGTATCCCTCCGACCTTCTCATTGACGATGAAACACAGATATTGCATCTGAATAAAATACATAAGGCAGAATGCCGACTTAAGTGCAAGAAGACTGACTCTTCTTACTGTCTGTGCTTTTGAACCATTCCTGTGACACGAGTTATAGATTCCGATGCTTCACACAAGGTATACTGTATCCCTTGGACCTTCTTATTGACGATGATACACCGAAATTGCATCGGAATTAAATAGAAAAGGCACAATGCCGACTTAGGTACAAGAAGACTGTCTCTTCTTACTGTCTATGTTTTGAACCATTCCTGTGACACTAGTTATGGATTCCGATGCATCACTTCAGGTTTACTGTATCTCTTGGACCTTCTTATTGACGATGAAACACAGAAATTTCACCGAAATTAAATACAAAAGGCACAATGCCGACTTAAGTACATGTAGACTGAATCTTCCTACTATCTATGTTTTGAAACATTCCTGTGACACTAGTTATAGATTCCGATGCTTCATTTCAGTTTTACTGTATCCGTTGGTCCTTCTTATTGACGATGAAACACAAAAATGGCATCGGAATTAAATACAAAAGGCACAATGCCTACTTAAGTACATGTAGACTGAGTCTTCCTACTGTCTATGTTTTGAACCATTCCTGTGACACTAGTTATAAATTTGGATGCTTCACTTCAGGTTTACTGTATCCCTCTGACCCTCTTTTTGACGATGAAACACAGAAATTGCATCGGAATTAAATGGAAAATGCACAATGCCGACTTAAGTAGAAGAAGACTGACTCTTCTTACAGACTATATCGTGATCCATTCCTGTAACACTAGTTATAGATTCCGATGCTTCACTTCTGGTTTACTGTATCCCTTGGACCTTCTTATTGACGATGAAACACAGAAATTGCATCGGAATTAAATTCAAAATGTACAATGCCTACTTAAGTACAAGAAGACTGACTCATCTTACTGACTGCTTTTAACCGTTCCTGTGACACTAGTTATAGATTCCGATGCTTCTTTTCAGGTTTACTGTATCCCTTGGACCTTCTTATTGACGATGAAATACAGAAATTGCATTGGAATTAAATACAAAAGGCACAATGCCGACTTAAGGACAAGTAGGCTGACTCTTCTTACTGACTATGTTTTGAACCATTCCGGTGACACTAGTTATAGATTCCGTTGCTTCACTTCATGTTCACTGTATCCCTCTGACCCTCTTATTGACGGTGAAACACAGAAATTGCATCGGAATTAAATAGAAAAAGCACAATGCCGACTGAAGTACAAGAAGACTGACTCTTCTTACTGTCTAAGTTTTGGACCATTCCTGTGACACTAGTTATGGATTCCGATTCTTCACGTCAGGTTTACTGTATCCCTCTGATCTTCTTTTTGACGATGAAACACAGAAATTGCATCGGAATTAATTGGAAAAGGCACAATGCCGACTTAAGTAGAAGAAGACTGACTCTTCTTACAGACTATATCGTGATCCATTCCTGTAACACTAGTTACAGATTCCGATGCTTCACTTCTGGTTTACTGTATCCCTTGGACCTTCTTATTGACGATGAAACACAGAAATTGCATCGGAATTAAATTCAAAAGGTACAATGCCTACTTAAGTACAAGAAGACTGACTCTTCTTACTGACTATGCTTTGAACCATTCGGGTGACACTAGTTGTAGATTCCGATGCTTCTCTTCAGGTTTACTGTATCCCTAGGATCTTCTTATTGACGATGAAACAAAGAAACTGAATCGGTACTAAATACAAAAGCCACAATGCCGACTTAAGTATATGAAGACTGACTCATCCTACTGTCTATGTTTTGAACCATTCCTGTGACACTAGTTGTAGATTCCGATGCTTCACTTCAGGTTTACTGTATCCCTAGGACCTTCTTATTGACGATGAAACACAGAAATTGCATCGGAACTAAATACAAAAGGCACAATGCCGACTTAAGTATAAGAAGACTGACACTTCCTACTGTCTATGGTTTGAACCATTCCTGTGACACTAGTTATAGATTCCGATGCTTTACTTCAGGTTTACTGTATCCCTCTGACCTTCTTTTTGACGATGAAACACAGAAATTGCATCGGAATTAAATAGAACAGGCACAATGCCGACTTAAGTCCAAGAGGACTGACTCTTCTTACTGACTATATCTTGACCCATTCCTGTGACACTAGTCATAGATTCCGATGCTTCACTTCAGGTTTACTGTATCCGTTCGTCCTTCTTATTGACGATGAAACACATAAATTGCATCGGAATTGAATACAAAAGTCACAATGCCTACTTAAGTACAAGAATACTGGCTCTTCTTACTGAGCATGTTTTGAACCACTCCTGTGACACTAGTTGTAGATTCCGATGCTTCACCTCAGGTTCACTGTATCCCTCTGACCTTCTTATTGACGATGAAACACAGAAATTGCATCGGAATTAAATAGAAAAGGAACAATGCCGTCTTAAGTACAAGCAGACTGACTCTTCTTAGTGTCTATGTTTTGAACCATTCCTGTGACGCTAGTTACAGATTCCGATGCTTCACTTCAGGTTTACTGTGTCCCTTGGACCTTCTTATTGACGATGAAACACAGAAATTGCATCGGAATTAAATACAAAAGGCAAAATGCTGACTTAAGTACAAGAAGACTGACTCTCCTTACTGACTGTTTTGAACCATTCCTGTGACACTAGATATAGATTCCGATGCTTCACTTCAGGTTTACTGTATCCCTCTGACGTTCTTATTAACGATGAAACACAGATATTGCATCGGAATTAAATACAAAAGGCACAATGCCGACTTAAGTACAAGAAGAATGACTCTTCTTACTGACTATGATTTGAACCATTCCTGTGACACTAGTTATAGATTGCGATGCTTCACTTCTGGTTTACTGTATCCCTTGGACTGTCGTATTGATGATGAAACACAGAAATTTCATCGGAATTAAATACAAAAGTCACAATGCCGTCTTACGTACAAGAAGACTGACTCTTCTTACTGACTATGATTTGAACCATTCCTGTGACACTAGTTACGGATTCCCATGCTTCACTTCAGGTTTACTGTATCCCATGGACCTTCTCATTGACGATGAAACACAGAAATTGCATGGGAATTAGATACAAAAGGCACAATGCCGACTTAAGTACAACAAGACTGACTCTTCTTACTGACTACACCTTGATCCATACCTGTGACACTAGTTACAGATTCCGATGCTTCCCTTCAGGTTTACTGTATCCCTTGGACCTTCTTATTGACGATGAAACACAGATATTGCATCGGAATTAAATACAAAAGAAGCAATGCCGACTTAAGTACAAGAAGGCTGACTCTTCTTACTGTCTATGTTTTGAACCGTTCCTGTGACACTAGTTATAGTGTCCCATGTTTCACTCCAGGTTTACTGTATCCCTTAGACCTTCTTATTGACGATGAAACACAGAACTTGCATCGGAATCAAATAGAAAAGGCACAATGCCGACTTAAGTACAAGAAGACTGACTCTTCCTACTGTCTATGTATTGAACCATTCCTGTGACACTAGGTATAGATTCCGATGCTTCACCTCAGGTTCACTGTATCCCACTGACCTTCTTATTGTCGATGAAACACAGAAATTGCATCGGAATTAAATACAAAAGGCACAATGCCGTCTTAAGTAAAAGCAGACTGACTCTTCTTAATGTCTATGTTTTGAACCATTCCTGTGACACTAGTTAAAGATTCCGATGCTTCACTTCCGGTTTACTGTATACCTTGGACCTTCTTATTGACGATGAAACACCGAAATTGCATCGAAAATAAATACAAAAGGCACAATGCCGACTTAAGTACAACAAGACTGACTCTTCTCACTGGATATGTTTTGAACCATTCCTGTGACACTAGTTATAGATTCCGATGCTTCACTTCAGGCTTACTGTATCCCTCTGACCTTCTAATTGACGATGAAACACAGAAATTGCATCGGAATTAAATACAAAAGGTACAATGCCGACTTAAGAAGACTTACCCTTCTTACTGACTATGATTTGAACCATTCCTGTGACACTAGTTTTGGATTCCGATGCTTCACTTCAGGTTTACTGTATCCCTTGGACCTTCATATTGACGATGTAACACAGAAATTGCATCGAAATTAAATACAAAAGGCACAATGTCGACTTAAGTACAAGAAGACTGACTCTTCTTACTGACTATATCTTGATCCATTCCTGTGACACTAGTTATAGATACCGATGCTTCACTTCAGGTTTACTGTATCCCTCTGACCTTCTTATTAACAATGAAACACAGATATTGCATCGGAATTAAATAGAAAAGGCACAATGCCGACTTAAGTACAAGAAGACTGACTCTTCTTACTGAGTATGTTTTGAACCATTCCTGTGTCACTAGTTACAGATTCCGATGCTTCACTTCTGGTTTACTGTATCCCTTGGACCTTCGTATTGACGATGAAACACAGAAATTGCATGGGAATTAAATACAAAAGGCACAATGCCCAATGAAGTACAAGAAGACTGACTCTTCTTACTGACTATACCTTGATTCATTCCTGTGACACTAGTTATAGATTCCGATGCTTCACTTCAGGTTTACTGTATCCCTCTGACCTTCTCATTGACGATGAAACACAGATATTGCATCTGAATTAAATACATAAGGCAGAATGCCGACTTAAGTGCAAGAAGACTGACTCTTCTTACTGTCTATGCTTTTGAACCATTCCTGTGACACTAGTTATAGATTCCGATGCTTCACACAAGGTATACTGTATCCCTTGGACCTTCTTATTGACGATGAAACACCGAAATTGCATCGGAATTAAATAGAAAAGGCACAATGCCGACTTAGGTACAAGAAGACTGTCTCTTCTTACTGTCTATGTTTTGAACCATTCCTGTGACACTAGTTATGGATTCCGATGCATCACTTCAGGTTTACTGTATCTCTTGGACCTTCTTATTGACGATGAAACACAGAAATTTCACCGAAATTAAATACAAAAGGCACAATGCCGACTTAAGTACATGTAGACTGAATCTTCCTACTATCTATGTTTTGAAACATTCCTGTGACACTAGTTATAGATTCCGATGCTTCATTTCAGTTTTACTGTATCCCTTGGACCTTCTTAATGACGATGAAACACAGATAGTGCATCGGATTTAAATACAAAAGGCACAATGCCAACATAAGTACAAGAAGACTGACTCTTCCTCCTGTCTATGTTTTGAACCATTCCTGTGACACTAGTTATGGATTCCGATGCTTCACTTCAGGTTTAATGTATCCGTTGGTCCTTCTTATTGACAATGAAACACAAAAATGGCATCGGAATTAAATACAAAAGGCACAATGCCTACTTAAGTACATGTAGACTGAGTCTTCCTACTGTCTATGTTTTGAACCATTCCTGTGACACTAGTTATAAATTTGGATGCTTCACTTCAGGTTTACTGTATCCCTCTGACCCTCTTTTTGACGATGAAACACAGAAATTGCATCGGAATTAAATGGAAAATGCACAATGCCGACTTAAGTAGAAGAAGACTGACTCTTCTTACAGACTATATCGTGATCCATTCCTGTAACACTAGTTATAGATTCCGATGCTTCACTTCTGGTTTACTGGATCCCTTGGACCTTCTTATTGACGATGAAACACAGAAATTGCATCGGAATTAAATTCAAAATGTACAATGCCTACTTAAGTACAAGAAGACTGACTCATCTTACTGACTGCTTTTAACCGTTCCTGTGACACTAGTTATAGATTCCGATGCTTCTTTTCAGGTTTACTGTATCCCTTGGACCTTCTTATTGACGATGAAATACAGAAATTGCATTGTAATTAAATACAAAAGGCACAATGCCGACTTAAGGACAAGTAGGCTGACTCTTCTTACTGACTATGTTTTGAACCATTCCGGTGACACTAGTTATAGATTCCGTTGCTTCACTTCATGTTCACTGTATCCCTCTGACCCTCTTATTGACGGTGAAACACAGAAATTGCATCGGAATTAAATAGAAAAAGCACAATGCCGACTGAAGTACAAGAAGACTGACTCTTCTTACTGTCTATGTTATGGACCATTCCTGTGACACTAGTTATGGATTCCGATTCTTCACGTCAGGTTTACTGTATCACTCTGACTTTCTTTTTGACGATGAAACACAGAAATTGCATCGGAATTAAATAGAAGAGGCCCAATGCCGACTAAAGTACAAGATGACTGATTCTTCTTACTGACTATGTTTTGAACCATTCCTGTGACACTAGTTATAGATTCCGATGCTTCGCTTCAGGTTTACTGTATCCCTTGGACCTTCTTATTGACGATGAAACACAGAAATTGCATCGGAACTAAATACAAAAAGCACAATGCCGACTTAAGTATAAGAAGACTGAATCTTCCTACTGTCTATGTTTTGACCCATTCCTGTGACATTAGTTATGGATTCCGATGCTTCACTTCCGGGTTACTGTATCCTTTGGACCTTCTTATTGGCGACGAAACACAGATATTGCATCGGAACTAAATACAAAAGGCACAATGCCGACTTAAGGACAAGTAGACTTACCCTTCTTACTGACTATGTTCTGAACCATTCCGGTGACACTAGTTATAGATTCCGTTGCATCACTTCAGGTTCACTGTATCCCTCTGACCCTGTTATTGACGGTGAAACACAGAAATTGCATCGGAATTAAATAGAAAAGGCACAATGCCGACTTAAGTACAAGAAGACTGACTCTTCTTACTGTCTATGTTTGAACAATTCCAGTGACACTAGTTATAGTTTCCGATGCTCCACTTCAGGTTTACTGTACCTCTTGGACATTCTTATTGACGATGAAACACAGAAATTTCACCGAAATTAAATACAAAAGGCACAATGCCGACTTAAGTACAAGAAGACTGACACTTCTTACTGACTATGTTTTGAACCATTCGTGTGACACTAGTTATAGATTCCGATGCTTCACTTCAGGTTAACTGTATCCCTCTGACCTTCTTATTGACGATGAAACACAGAAATTGCATCGGAAATAAATACAACAGGCACAACACTGACTTAAGTACATGTAGACTGAATCTTCCTACTGTCTATGTTTTGAACCATTCCTGTGACACTAGTTATAGATTCCGATGCTTCATTTCAGGTTTACTGTATCCCTTGGACCTTCTTAATGATGATGAAACACAGATAGTGCATCGGATTTAAATACAAAAGGCACAATGTCAACTTAAGTACAAGAAGACTGACTCTTCCTACTGTCTATGTTTTGAACCATTCCTGTGACACTAGTTATTGATTCCGATGCTCCACTTCAGGTTTACTGTATCTCTTGGACCTACTTATTGACGATGAAACAGAGTCATTGCTTCGAAATTAAATACAAATGGCACAATGCCTACTTAAGTACAAGAAGACTGACTCTTTTTACTGACTATGCTTTGAACCACTCCTGTGACACTAGTTGTAGATTCCGATGCTTCACTTCAGGTTTACTGTATCCCTCTGACCTTCTTATTGACGATGAAACACAGAAATTGTCTCGGAATTATATACAAAAGGCACAATGCCGACTTGAGTAGAGGAAGACTGACTCTTCCTACTGTCTATTTCTGAACCATTCCATTGACACTAGTTATAGATTCCGATGCTTAACTTCAGGTTTACTGTATCCCTCTGACCTTCTTATTGACGATGAAACACAGAAATTACATCGGAAATAAATACAAAAGGCACAATACCGACTTAAGTACATGTAGACTGAATCTTCCGACTGTCTATGTCTTCAACCATTCCTGTGACACTAGTTATAGATTCCGTTGCTTCACTTCAGGTTTACTGTATCCCTCTGACCTTCTTATTGATGATGAAACACAGAAATTACATCGGAAATAAATACAAAAGGCACAATACCGACTTAAGTACATGTAGACTGAATCTTCCTACTGTCTATGTTTCGAACCATTCCTGTGACACTAGTTATAGATTCCGACGCTTCATTTCAAGTTTACTGTATCCCTTGGACCTTCTTAATGACGTTGAAACACAGATAGTGCATCGGAATTAAATGCAAAAGGCACAATGCCAACTTAGGTACAAGAAGACAGACTCTTCCTACTGTCTATGTTTTGAACCATTCCTGTGACACTAGGTTTAAATTTGGATGCTTCACTTCAGGTTTACTGTATCCCTCTGACCTTCTTTTTGACGATGAAACACAGAAATTGCATCGGAATTAAATGGAGTAGGCACAATGCCGACTTAAGTAGAAGAAGACCGACTCTTCTTACAGACTATATCGTGATCCATTCCTGTAACACTAGTTACAGATTCCGATGCTTCACTTCTGGTTTACTGTTTCCCTTGGACCTTCTTATTCACGATGAAACACAGAAATTGCATCGGAATTAAATTCAAAAGGTACAATGCCTACTTAAGTACAAGAAGACTGACTCTTCTTACTGACTATGCTTTGAACCATTCGTGTGACACTAGTTGTATATTCCGATGCTTCACTTCAGGTTTACTGTATCCCTAGGATCTTCTTATTGACGATGAAACAAAGAAACAGAATCGGTACTAAATACAAAAGCCACAATGCCGACTTAAGTATATGAAGACTGACTCATCCTACTGTCTATGTTTTGAACCGTTCCTGTGACACTAGTTGTAGATTCCGATGCTTCACTTCAGGTTTACTGTATCCCTAGGACCTTCTTATTGACGATGAAACACAAAAATTTCATCGGAACTAAATACAAAAGGCACAATGCCGACTTAAGTATAAGAAGACTGACTCTTCCTACTGTCTATGGTTTGAACCATTCCTGTGACACTAGTTATAGATTCCGATGCTTTACTTCAGGTTTACTGTATCCCTCTAACCTTCTTTTTGACGATGAAACACAGAAATTGCATCGGAATTAAATAGAACAGGCACAATGCCGACTTAAGTCCAAGAAGACTGACTCTTCTTACTGACTATATCTTGACCCATTCCTGTGACACTAGTTATAGATTCCGATGCTTCACTTCAGGTTTACTGTATCCGTTCGTCCTTCTTATTGACGATGAAACACAGAAATTTCATCGGAATTGAATACAAACGTCTAAATGCCTACATAAGTACAAGAATACTGGCTCTTCTTACTGAGCATGTTTTGAACCACTCCTGTGACACTAGTTGTAGATTCCGATGCTTCACTTCAGGTTTGCTGAATCCCTAGGACCTTCTTATTGACGATGAAACACAGAAATTGCATCGGAACTAAATACAAAAGGCACAATGCCGACTTAAGTATAAGAAGACTGACTCTTCCTACTGTCTATGTTTGAACCATTCCTGTGACACTATTTATGGATTCCGATGCCTAACTTCAGGGTTACTGTATCCTTTGGACCTTCTTATTGGCGACGAAACACAGAAATTGCATCGGAATTAAATAGAAAATGCACAATGCCGACTTATGTACAAGAAGACTGACTCTTCTTACTGTCTATGTTTCGAACCATTGCTGTGACACTAGGTATAGATTCCGATGCTTGACCTCGGGTTCACTGTATCCCTCTGACCTTCTTATTGAAGATGAAACATAGAAATTGCATCGGAATTAAATAGAAAAGGCACAATGCCGTCTTAAGTACAAGCAGACTGACTCTTCTTAGTGTCTATGTTTTGAACCATTCCTGTGACGCTAGTTACAGATTCCGATGCTTCACTTCAGGTTTACTGTGTCCCTTGGACCTTCTTATTGACGATGAAACACAGAAATTGCATCGGATTTAAATACAAAAGGCACAATGCCGACTTAAGTACAAGAAGAATGACTCTTCTTACTGACTATGATTTGAACCATTCCTGTGACACTAGTTATAGATTGCGATCCTTCACTTCTGGTTTACTGTATCCCTTGGACTGTCGTATTGATGATGAAACACAGAAATTTCATCGGAATATAATACAAAAGGCACAATGCAGACCTACGTACAAGAAGACTGACTCTTCTTACTGACTATGTTTTGAACCATTCCTGTGACACTAGTTATGGATTCCCATGCTCCACTTCAGGTTTACTGTATCCCATGGACCTTCTCATTGACGATGAAACACAGAAATTGCATGGGAATTAGATACAAAAGGCACAATGCCGACTTAAGTACAACAAGACTGACTCTTCTTACTGACTACATCTTGATCCATACCTGTGACACTAGTTACAGATTCCGATGCTTCCCTTCAGGTTTACTGTATCCCTTGGACCTTCTTATTGACGATGAAACACAGATATTGCATCGGAATTAAATACAAAAGAAACAATGCCGACTTAAGTACAAGAAGGCTGACTCTTCTTACCGTCTATGTTTTGAACCGTTCCTGTGACACTAGTTATAGTGTCCAATGCTTCACTCCAGGTTTACTCTATCCCTTAGACCTTCTTACTGACGATGAAACACAGAACTTGCATCGGAATTAAATAGAAAAGGCACAATGCCGACTTAAGTACAAGAAGACTGACTCTTCCTACTGTCTATGTTTTGAACCATTCCTGTGACACTAGTTATAGATTCCGATGCCTCACCTCAGGTTCACTGTATCATTCTGACCCTCTTACTGACGATGAAACACAGAAATTGCATCGGAATTAAATACAAAAGGCACAATGCCGTCTTAAGTAAAAGCAGACTGACTCTCCTTAATGTCTATGTTTTGAACCATTCCTGTGACACTAGTTAAAGATTCCGATGCTTCACTTCCGGTTTACTGTATCCCTTGGACCTTCTTATTGACGATGAAACACAGAAATTGCATCGAAAATAAATACAAAAGGGACAATGCCGACTTAAGTACAACAAGACTGACTCTTCTCACTGGATATGTATTGAACCATTCCTGTGACACTAGTTATGGATTCCGATGCTTCACTTCAGTCTTACTGTATCCCTCTGACCTTCTAATTGACGATGAAACACAGAAATTGCATCGGAATTAAATACAAAAAGTACAATGCCGACTTAAGAAGACTTACCCTTCTTACTGACTATGAATTGAACCATTCCTGTGACACTAGTTTTGGATTCCGATGCTTCACTTTAGGTTTACTGTATCCCTTGGACCTTCATATTGACGATGAAACACAGAAATTGCATCGGAATTAAATACAAAAGGCACAATACCGACTTAAGTGCATGTAGACTGAATCTTCCTACTGTCTATGATTTGAACCATTCCTGTGACACTAGTTATAGATTCCAATGCTTCACTTCAGGTTTATTGTATCCCTCTGACCTTCTTATTGACGATGAAACACAGAAATTGCATCGGAATTAAATAGAAAAGGCACAATGCCGTCTTATGTACAAGCAGACTGACTCTTCTTAGTGTCTATGTTTTGAACCATTCCTGTGACACTAGTTAAAGATTCCGATGCTTCACTTCAGGTTTACTGTATCCCTTGGACCTTCTTATTGACGATGAAACACAGAAATTGCATCGGAAATAAATACAAAAGGCACAATACCGACTTAAGTACATGTAGACTGAATCTTCCTACTGTCTATGATTTGAACCATTCCTGTGACTCTAGTTATAGATTCCGATTCTTCATTTCAGGATTACTGCATCCCTCGGACCTTCTTAATGACGATGAAACACAGATAGCGCATCGGAATTAAATACAAAAGGTACAATGCCAACTTAAGTAGAAGAAGACTGACTCTTTCTACTGTCTATGTTTTGAACCATTCCTGTGACACTAGTTATAGTTTCCGATGCATCACCTCAGTTTCACTATATCCCTTGGACCTTGTTATTGACGATGAAACACAGAAATTGCAACGGAGTTAAATACAAAAGGCACAATGCCGACTTAAGTACAAGAAGACTGACTCTTCTTACTGACTGTTTTGAACCATTCCTGTGACACTAGTTATAGATTACGATGCTTCACTTCAGGTTTACTGTATCCCTCTGACCTTCTTATTAACGATGAAACACAGATATTGCATCGGAAATAAATAGAAAAGGCACAATGCCGACTTAAGTACAAGAAGACTGACTTTTCTTACTGACTATGTTTTGCACCATTCCTGTGTCACTAGTTACAGATTCCGATGCTTCACTTCTGGTTTACTGTATCCCTTGGACCTTCGTATTGACGATGAAACACTGAAATTGCATCGGTATTAAATACAAAAGGCACAGTGCCGACCTAAGTACGAGAAGACTGACTCCTCTTACTGTCTATACCTTGATTCATTCCTGTGACACTAGTTATAGATTCCGATGCTTCACTTCAGGTTTACTGTATCCCTGGGACCTTATTATTGACGATGAAATACAGAAATTGCATCGGAATTAAATACAAAAGGCACAATGCCGACTAAAGGACAAGAAGACTGGATCTTCTTACTGCCTATGTTTTGAACCATTCCTGTGACACTAGTTTTGGATTCCGATGCTTCACTTCAGGTTTACTGTATCCCTTGGACCTTCTTATTGACGATGAAACACAGAAATTGCATCGGAATTAAATACAAAAGGCACAATGCCGACTTTAGTACAAGAACACTGACTCTTCTTACTGACTATATATTGATCCATTCCTGTGACACTAGTTATAGATTCCGATGCTTCACTTCAGGTTTACTGTATACCTTGGACCTTCCTATTGACGTCGAAACACAGAAATTGCATCGGAATTAAATACAAAAGGCACAATGCCGACTTAAGTACAAGAAGACTGACTCTTCTTACTGACTATGATTTGAACAATTCCTGTGACACTAGTTGTAGATCCCGATGCTTCACTTCAGGTTTACTGTATCCCTCTGACGTTCTTATTAACGATGAAACACAGATATTGCATCGGAATTAAATACAAAAGGCACAATGCTGACTTAAGTACAAGAAGACTGACTCTTCTTACTGACTATGTTTTGAACCATTCCTGTGACACTAGTTATAGATTCCGATGCTTCACTTCCGGTCTACTGTATCCCTTGGACCTTCGTATTGACGATGAAACACAGAAATTGCATCGGAATTAAATAGAAAAGGCACAATGCCGTCTTAAGTACAAGCAGACTGACTCTTCTTGGTGTCTATGTTTTGAACCATTCCTGTGACGCTAGTTAAAGATTCCGATGCTTCACTTCAGGTTTACTGTATCCGTTGGACCTTCTTATTGACGATGAAACACAGAAATTGCATCGGAATTGAATACAAAAGGCACAATGCCTACTTAAGTACAAGATGACTGGCTCTTCTTACTGAGTATGTTTTGAACCATTCCTGTGACACTAGTTGTAGATTCCGAGGCTTCACTTCAGGTTTACTGTATCCCTAGGACGTTCTTATTGACGATGAAACACAGAAATTGCATCGGAACTAAATACAAAAGGCACAATGCCGACTTAAGTATAAGAAGACTGACTCTTTACTGCTGTCTATGTTTGTACCATTCCTGTGACATTAGTTATAGATTCCGATGCTTCACTTCAGGGTTATATTATCCTTTGGACCTTCTTATTGGCGACGAAACACAGAAATTGCATTGGAATTAAATAGAAAATGCACAATGCCGACTTAAGTACAAGAAGACTGATTTTTCTTACTGTCTATGTTTCGAACCATTGCTGTGACACTAGTTATAGATTATGATGCTTCACCTCAGGTCCACTGTATCCCTCTGACCTTCTTATTGACGATGAAACACAGAAATTGCATCGGAATTAAATAGAAAAGGCACAATGCCGTCTTAAGTACAAGCAGACTGACTCTTCTTTGTGTCTATGTTTTGAACCATTCCTGTGACGCTAGTTACAGATTCCGATGCTTCACTTCAGGTTTACTGTGTCCCTTGGACCTTCTTATTGACGATGAAACACAGAAATTGCATCGGAATAAAATACAAAAAGCAAAATGGCGACTTAAGTACAAGAAGACTGACTCTTCTTACTGACTGTTTTGAACCATTCCTGTGACACTAGATATAGATTCCGATGCTTCACTTCAGGTTTACTGTATCCCTCTGACGTTCTTATTAACGATGAAACGCAGATATTGCATCGGAATTAAATACAAAAGGCACAATGCCGACCTAAGTACAAGAAGACTGACTCTTCTTACTGACTATGTTTTGAACCATTCCTGTGACACTAGTTATAGATTCCGATGCTTCACTTCTGGTTTACTGTATCCCTTGGACCGTCGTATTTATGATGAAACACAGAAATTTCATCGGAATTAATTACAAAAGGCACAATGCCGACTTACGTACAAGTAGACTGACTCTTCTTACTGACTATGTTTTGAACCATTCCTTTGACACTAGTTATGGATTCCGATGCTTCACTTCAGGTTTACTGTATCCCATGGACCTTCTTATTGACGATGAAACACAGAAATTGCATCGGAATTAGATACAAAAGGCACAATGCCGACTTACGTGCAAAAAGACTGACTCTTCTTACTGACTATATCTTGTTCCATTCCTGTGACACTAGTTATAGATTCCGATGCTTGACTCCTGGTTTACTGTATCCCTTGGACCTTATTATTGACGATGAAACACAGAAATTGCATCGGAATTAAATACAAAAGGCACAATGCCGACTTAAGGACAAGAAAACTGGATCTTCTTACCGCCTATGTTTTGAACCATTCCTGTGACACTAGTTATAGATTCCGATGCTTCACTTCAGGTTTACTGTATCCCTCTGACCTTCTCATTGTCGATGAAACACAGAAATTGCAACTGAATTAAATACAAAAGGCACAATGCCGACTTAAGTGCAAGTAGACTGACTCTTCTTACTGTCTATGTTTTGAACCATTCCTGTGACACTAGTTATAGATTCCGATGCTTCACACAAGGTTTACTGTATCCCTTGGACCTTCTTATTGACGATGAAACACCGAAATTGCATCGGAATTAAATAGAAAAGGCACAATGCCGACTTAGGTACATGAAGACTGTCTCTTCTTACTGTCTATGTTTTGAACCATTCCTGTGACACTAGTTATGGATTCCGATGCTTCACTTCAGGTTTACTGTATCCCTTGGACCTTCTTATTGACGATGAAACACAGAAATTGCATCGGAATTAAATACAACAGGCACAATGCCTACTTAAGTACAAGAACACTGACTCTTCTTACTGACTATATATTGATCCATTCCTGTGACACTAGTTATAGATTCCGATGCTTCACTTCAGGTTTACTGTATACCTTGGACCTCATTATTGACGACGAAACACAGAAATTGCATCGGAATTAAATACAAAAGGCACAATGCCGACTTAAGTATAAGAAGACTGACTCTTCCTACTGTCTATGTTTTGAACCGTTCCTGTGACACTAGTTGTAGATTCCGATGCTTCACTTCAGGTTTACTGTATCCCTAGGACCTTCTTATTGACGATGAAACACAAAAATTGCATCGGAACTAAATACAAAAGGCACAATGCCGACTTAAGTATAAGAAGACTGACTCTTCCTACTGTCTATGGTTTGAACCATTCCTGTGACACTAGTTATAGATTCCGATGCTTTACTTCAGGTTTACTGTATCCCTCTGACCTTCTTTTTGACGATGAAACACAGAAATTGCATCGGAATTAAATAGAACAGGCACAATGCCGACTTAAGTCCAAGAAGACTGACTCTTCTTACTGAGTATATCTTGACCCATTCCTGTGACACTAGTTATAGATTCCGATGCTTCACTTCAGGTTTACTGTATCCGTTCGTCCTTCTTATTGACGATGAAACACAGAAATTGCATCGGAATTGAATACAAAAGTCTAAATGCCTACTTAAGTACAAGAATACTGGCTCTTCTTACTGAGCATGTTTTGAACCACTCCTGTGACACTAGTTGTAGATTCCGATGCTTCACTTCAGGTTTGCTGAATCCGTAGGACCTTCTTATTGACGATGAAACACAGAAATTGCATCGGAACTAAATACAAAAGGCACAATGCCGACTTAAGTATAAGAAGACTGACTCTTCCTACTGTCTATGTTTGAACCATTCCTGTGACACTATTTATGGATTCCGATGCCTAACTTCAGGGTTACTGTATCCTTTGGACCTTCTTATTGGCGACGAAACACAGAAATTGCATCGGAATTAAATAGAAAATGCACAATGCCGACTTATGTACTAAAAGACTGACTCTTCTTACTGTCTATGTTTCGAACCATTGCTGTGACACTAGGTATAGATTCCGATGCTTGACCTCGGGTTCACTGTATCCCTCTGACCTTCTTATTGAAGATGAAACACAGAAATTGCATCGGAATTAAATAGAAAAGGCACAATGCCGTCTTAAGTACAGGCAGACTGACTCTTCTTAGTGTCTATGTTTTGAACCATTCCTGTGACGCTAGTTACAGATTCCGATGCTTCACTTCAGGTTTACTGTGTCCCTTGGACCTTCTTATTGACGATGAAACACAGAAATTGCATCGGATTTAAATACAAAAGGCAAAATGCCGACTTAAGTACAAGAAGAATGACTCTTCTTACTGACTATGATTTGAACCATTCCTGTGACACTAGTTATAGATTGCGATCCTTCACTTCTGGTTTACTGTATCCCTTGGACTGTCGTATTGATGATGAAACACAGAAATTTCATCGGAATATAATACAAAAGGCACAATGCAGACCTACGTACAAGAAGACTGACTCTTCTTACTGACTATGTTTTGAACCATTCCTGTGACACTAGTTATGGATTCCCATGCTCCACTTCAGGTTTACTGTATCCCATGGACCTTCTCATTGACGATGAAACACAGAAATTGCATGGGAATTAGATACAAAAGGCACAATGCCGACTTAAGTACAACAAGACTGACTCTTCTTACTGACTACATCTTGATCCATACCTGTGACACTAGTTACAGATTCCGATGCTTCCCTTCAGGTTTACTGTATCCCTTGGACCTTCTTATTGACGATGAAACACAGATATTGCATCGGAATTAAATACAAAAGAAACAATGCCGACTTAAGTACAAGAAGGCTGACTCTTCTTACTGTCTATGTTTTGAACCGTTCCTGTGACACTAGTTATAGTGTCCAATGCTTCACTCCAGGTTTACTGTATCCCTTAGACCTTCTTACTGACGATGAAACACAGAACTTGCATCGGAATTAAATAGAAAAGGCACAATGCCGACTTAAGTACAAGAGGACTGACTCTTCCTACTGTCTATGTTTTGAACCATTCCTGTGACACTAGTTATAGATTCCTATGCTTCACCTCAGGTTCACTGTATCATTCTGACCCTCTTATTGACGATGAAACACAGAAATTGCATCGGAATTAAATACAAAAGGCACAATGCCGTCTTAAGTAAAAGCAGACTGACTCTCCTTAATGTCTATGTTTTGAACCATTCCTGTGACACTAGTTAAAGATTCCGATGCTTCACTTCCGGTTTACTGTATCCCTTGGACCTTCTTATTGACGATGAAACACAGAAATTGCATCGAAAATAAATACAAAAGGCACAATGCCGACTTAAGTACAACAAGACTGACTCTTCTCACTGGATATGTATTGAACCATTCCTGTGACACTAGTTATGGATTCCGATGCTTCACTTCAGTCTTACTGTATCCCTCTGACCTTCTAATTGACGATGAAACACAGAAATTGCATCGGAATTAAATACAAAAAGTACAATGCCGACTTAAGAAGACTTACCCTTCTTACTGACTATGATTTGAACCATTCCTGTGACACTAGTTTTGGATTCCGATGCTTCACTTCAGGTTTACTGTATCCCTTGGACCTTCATATTGACGATGAAACACAGAAATTGCATCGGAATTAAATACAAAAGGCACAATACCGACTTAAGTGCATGTAGACTGAATCTTCCTACTGTCTATGATTTGAACCATTCCTGTGACACTAGTTATAGATTCCAATGCTTCACTTCAGGTTTATTGTATCCCTCTGACCTTCTTATTGACGATGAAACACAGAAATTGCATCGGAATTAAATAGAAAAGGCACAATGCCGTCTTATGTACAAGCAGACTGACTCTTCTTAGTGTCTATGTTTTGAACCATTCCTGTGACACTAGTTAAAGATTCCGATGCTTCACTTCAGGTTTACTGTATCCCTTGGACCTTCTTATTGACGATGAAACACAGAAATTGCATCGGAAATAAATACAAAAGGCACAATACCGACTTAAGTACATGTAGACTGAATCTTCCTACTGTCTATGATTTGAACCATTCCTGTGACTCTAGTTATAGATTCCGATTCTTCATTTCAGGATTACTGCATCCCTCGGACCTTCTTAATGACGATGAAACACAGATAGTGCATCGGAATTAAATACAAAAGGTACAATGCCAACTTAAGTAGAAGAAGACTGACTCTTCCTACTGTCTATGTTTTGAACCATTCCTGTGACACTAGTTATAGTTTCCGATGCTTCACCTCAGGTTCACTATATCCCTTGGACCTTGTTATTGACGATGAAACACAGAAATTACAACGGAGTTAAATACAAAAGGCACAATGCCGACTTAAGTACAAGAAGACTGACTCTTCTTACTGACTGTTTTGAACCATTCCTGTGACACTAGTTATAGATTACGATGCTTCACTTCAGGTTTACTGTATCCCTCTGACCTTCTTATTAACGATGAAACACAGATATTGCATCGGAAATAAATAGAAAAGGCACAATGCCGACTTAAGTACAAGAAGACTGACTTTTCTTACTGACTATGTTTTGCACCATTCCTGTGTCACTAGTTACAGATTCCGATGCTTCACTTCTGGTTTACTGTATCCCTTGGACCTTCGTATTGACGATGAAACACTGAAATTGCATCGGTATTAAATACAAAATGCACAGTGCCGACCTAAGTACGAGAAGACTGACTCCTCTTACTGTCTATACCTTGATTCATTCCTGTGACACTAGTTATAGATTCCGATGCTTCACTTCAGGTTTACTGTATCCCTGGGACCTTATTATTGACGATGAAATACAGAAATTGCATCGGAATTAAATACAAAAGGCACAATGCCGACTAAAGGACAAGAAGACTGGATCTTCTTACTGCCTATGTTTTGAACCATTCCTGTGACACTAGTTTTGGATTCCGATGCTTCACTTCAGGTTTACTGTATCCCTTGGACCTTCTTATTGACGATGAAACACAGAAATTGCATCGGAATTAAATACAAAAGGCACAATGCCGACTTACGTGCAAAAAGACTGACTCTTCTTACTGACTATATCTTGTTCCATTCCTGTGACACTAGTTATAGATTCCGATGCTTGACTCCTGGTTTACTGTATCCCTTGGACCTTATTATTGACGATGAAACACAGAAATTGCATCGGAATTAAATACAAAAGGCACAATGCCGACTTAAGGACAAGAAAACTGGATCTTCTTACCGCCTATGTTTTGAACCATTCCTGTGACACTAGTTATAGATTCCGATGCTTCACTTCAGGTTTACTGTATCCCTCTGACCTTCTCATTGTCGATGAAACACAGAAATTGCAACTGAATTAAATACAAAAGGCACAATGCCGACTTAAGTGCAAGTAGACTGACTCTTCTTACTGTCTATGTTTTGAACCATTCCTGTGACACTAGTTATAGATTCCGATGCTTCACACAAGGTTTACTGTATCCCTTGGACCTTCTTATTGACGATGAAACACCGAAATTGCATCGGAATTAAAT
Source organism: Schistocerca serialis cubense (assembly GCF_023864345.2). Taxonomy (NCBI): domain Eukaryota; kingdom Metazoa; phylum Arthropoda; class Insecta; order Orthoptera; family Acrididae; genus Schistocerca; species Schistocerca serialis. Next base: position 7,868,567 of record NC_064639.1, on the reverse strand, counting down.
AGAAAAGGCACAATGCCGACTTAGGTACATGAAGACTGTCTCTTCTTACTGTCTATGTTTTGAACCATTCCTGTGACACTAGTTATGGATTCCGATGCTTCACTTCAGGTTTACTGTATCCCTTGGACCTTCTTATTGACGATGAAACACAGAAATTGCATCGGAATTAAATACAACAGGCACAATGCCGACTTAAGTACAAGAACACTGACTCTTCTTACTGACTATATATTGATCCATTCCTGTGACACTAGTTATAGATTCCGATGCTTCACTTCAGGTTTACTGTATACCTTGGACCTCATTATTGACGACGAAACACAGAAATTGCATCGGAATTAAATACAAAAGGCACAATGCCGACTTAAGTATAAGAAGACTGACTCTTCCTACTGTCTATGTTTTGAACCGTTCCTGTGACACTAGTTGTAGATTCCGATGCTTCACTTCAGGTTTACTGTATCCCTAGGACCTTCTTATTGACGATGAAACACAAAAATTGCATCGGAACTAAATACAAAAGGCACAATGCCGACTTAAGTATAAGAAGACTGACTCTTCCTACTGTCTATGGTTTGAACCATTCCTGTGACACTAGTTATAGATTCCGATGCTTTACTTCAGGTTTACTGTATCCCTCTGACCTTCTTTTTGACGATGAAACACAGAAATTGCATCGGAATTAAATAGAACAGGCACAATGCCGACTTAAGTCCAAGAAGACTGACTCTTCTTACTGACTATATCTTGACCCATTCCTGTGACACTAGTTATAGATTCCGATGCTTCACTTCAGGTTTACTGTATCCGTTCGTCCTTCTTATTGACGATGAAACACAGAAATTGCATCGGAATTGAATACAAAAGTCTAAATGCCTACTTAAGTACAAGAATACTGGCTCTTCTTACTGAGCATGTTTTGAACCACTCCTGTGACACTAGTTGTAGATTCCGATGCTTCACTTCAGGTTTGCTGAATCCGTAGGACCTTCTTATTGACGATGAAACACAGAAATTGCATCGGAACTAAATACAAAAGGCACAATGCCGACTTAAGTATAAGAAGACTGACTCTTCCTACTGTCTATGTTTGAACCATTCCTGTGACACTATTTATGGATTCCGATGCCTAACTTCAGGGTTACTGTATCCTTTGGACCTTCTTATTGGCGACGAAACACAGAAATTGCATCGGAATTAAATAGAAAATGCACAATGCCGACTTATGTACTAAAAGACTGACTCTTCTTACTGTCTATGTTTCGAACCATTGCTGTGACACTAGGTATAGATTCCGATGCTTGACCTCGGGTTCACTGTATCCCTCTGACCTTCTTATTGAAGATGAAACACAGAAATTGCATCGGAATTAAATAGAAAAGGCACAATGCCGTCTTAAGTACAGGCAGACTGACTCTTCTTAGTGTCTATGTTTTGAACCATTCCTGTGACGCTAGTTACAGATTCCGATGCTTCACTTCAGGTTTACTGTGTCCCTTGGACCTTCTTATTGACGATGAAACACAGAAATTGCATCGGATTTAAATACAAAAGGCAAAATGACGACTTAAGTACAAGAAGAATGACTCTTCTTACTGACTATGATTTGAACCATTCCTGTGACACTAGTTATAGATTGCGATCCTTCACTTCTGGTTTACTGTATCCCTTGGACTGTCGTATTGATGATGAAACACAGAAATTTCATCGGAATATAATACAAAAGGCACAATGCAGACCTACGTACAAGAAGACTGACTCTTCTTACTGACTATGTTTTGAACCATTCCTGTGACACTAGTTATGGATTCCCATGCTCCACTTCAGGTTTACTGTATCCCATGGACCTTCTCATTGACGATGAAACACAGAAATTGCATGGGAATTAGATACAAAAGGCACAATGCCGACTTAAGTACAACAAGACTGACTCTTCTTACTGACTACATCTTGATCCATACCTGTGACACTAGTTACAGATTCCGATGCTTCCCTTCAGGTTTACTGTATCCCTTGGACCTTCTTATTGACGATGAAACACAGATATTGCATCGGAATTAAATACAAAAGAAACAATGCCGACTTAAGTACAAGAAGGCTGACTCTTCTTACTGTCTATGTTTTGAACCGTTCCTGTGACACTAGTTATAGTGTCCAATGCTTCACTCCAGGTTTACTGTATCCCTTAGACCTTCTTACTGACGATGAAACACAGAACTTGCATCGGAATTAAATAGAAAAGGCACAATGCCGACTTAAGTACAAGAGGACTGACTCTTCCTACTGTCTATGTTTTGAACCATTCCTGTGACACTAGTTATAGATTCCTATGCTTCACCTCAGGTTCACTGTATCATTCTGACCCTCTTATTGACGATGAAACACAGAAATTGCATCGGAATTAAATACAAAAGGCACAATGCCGTCTTAAGTAAAAGCAGACTGACTCTCCTTAATGTCTGTGTTTTGAACCATTCCTGTGACACTAGTTAAAGATTCCGATGCTTCACTTCCGGTTTACTGTATCCCTTGGACCTTCTTATTGACGATGAAACACAGAAATTGCATCGAAAATAAATACAAAAGGCACAATGCCGACTTAAGTACAACAAGACTGACTCTTCTCACTGGATATGTATTGAACCATTCCTGTGACACTAGTTATGGATTCCGATGCTTCACTTCAGTCTTACTGTATCCCTCTGACCTTCTAATTGACGATGAAACACAGAAATTGCATCGGAATTAAATACAAAAAGTACAATGCCGACTTAAGAAGACTTACCCTTCTTACTGACTATGATTTGAACCATTCCTGTGGCACTAGTTTTGGATTCCGATGCTTCACTTCAGGTTTACTGTATCCCTTAGACCTTCATATTGACGATGAAACACAGAAATTGCATCGGAATTAAATACAAAAGGCACAATGCCGACTTTAGTACAAGAACACTGACTCTTCTTACTGACTATATATTGATCCATTCCTGTGACACTAGTTATAGATTCCGATGCTTCACTTCAGGTTTACTGTATACCTTGGACCTTCCTATTGACGTCGAAACACAGAAATTGCATCGGAATTAAATACAAAAGGCACAATGCCGACTTAAGTACAAGAAGACTGACTCTTCTTACTGACTATGATTTGAACAATTCCTGTGACACTAGTTGTAGATCCCGATGCTTCACTTCAGGTTTACTGTATCCCTCTGACGTTCTTATTAACGATGAAACACAGATATTGCATCGGAATTAAATACAAAAGGCACAATGCTGACTTAAGTACAAGAAGACTGACTCTTCTTACTGACTATGTTTTGAACCATTCCTGTGACACTAGTTATAGATTCCGATGCTTCACTTCCGGTCTACTGTATCCCTTGGACCTTCGTATTGACGATGAAACACAGAAATTGCATCGGAATTACATAGAAAAGGCACAATGCCGTCTTAAGTACAAGCAGACTGACTCTTCTTGGTGTCTATGTTTTGAACCATTCCTGTGACGCTAGTTAAAGATTCCGATGCTTCACTTCAGGTTTACAGTATCCGTTGGACCTTCTTATTGACGATGAAACACAGAAATTGCATCGGAATTGAATACAAAAGGCACAATGCCTACTTAAGTACAAGATGACTGGCTCTTCTTACTGAGTATGTTTTGAACCATTCCTGTGACACTAGTTGTAGATTCCGAGGCTTCACTTCAGGTTTACTGTATCCCTAGGACGTTCTTATTGACGATGAAACACAGAAATTGCATCGGAACTAAATACAAAAGGCACAATGCCGACTTAAGTATAAGAAGACTGACTCTTTACTGCTGTCTATGTTTGTACCATTCCTGTGACATTAGTTATAGATTCCGATGCTTCACTTCAGGGTTATATTATCCTTTGGACCTTCTTATTGGCGACGAAACACAGAAATTGCATTGGAATTAAATAGAAAATGCACAATGCCGACTTAAGTACAAGAAGACTGATTTTTCTTACTGTCTATGTTTCGAACCATTGCTGTGACACTAGTTATAGATTATGATGCTTCACCTCAGGTCCACTGTATCCCTCTGACCTTCTTATTGACGATGAAACACAGAAATTGCATCGGAATTAAATAGAAAAGGCACAATGCCGTCTTAAGTACAAGCAGACTGACTCTTCTTTGTGTCTATGTTTTGAACCATTCCTGTGACGCTAGTTACAGATTCCGATGCTTCACTTCAGGTTTACTGTGTCCCTTGGACCTTCTTATTGACGATGAAACACAGAAATTGCATCGGAATAAAATACAAAAAGCAAAATGGCGACTTAAGTACAAGAAGACTGACTCTTCTTACTGACTGTTTTGAACCATTCCTGTGACACTAGATATAGATTCCGATGCTTCACTTCAGGTTTACTGTATCCCTCTGACGTTCTTATTAACGATGAAACGCAGATATTGCATCGGAATTAAATACAAAAGGCACAATGCCGACTTAAGTACAAGAAGACTGACTCTTCTTACTGACTATGTTTTGAACCATTCCTGTGACACTAGTTATAGATTCCGATGCTTCACTTCTGGTTTACTGTATCCCTTGGACCGTCGTATTTATGATGAAACACAGAAATTTCATCGGAATTAATTACAAAAGGCACCTTGCCGACTTACGTACAAGTAGACTGACTCTTCTTACTGACTATGTTTTGAACCATTCCTTTGACACTAGTTATGGATTCCGATGCTTCACTTCAGGTTTACTGTATCCCATGGACCTTCTTATTGACGATGAAACACAGAAATTGCATCGGAATTAGATACAAAAGGCACAATGCCGACTTACGTGCAAAAAGACTGACTCTTCTTACTGACTATATCTTGTTCCATTCCTGTGACACTAGTTATAGATTCCGATGCTTGACTCCTGGTTTACTGTATCCCTTGGACCTTATTATTGACGATGAAACACAGAAATTGCATCGGAATTAAATACAAAAGGCACAATGCCGACTTAAGGACAAGAAAACTGGATCTTCTTACTGCCTATGTTTTGAACCATTCCTGTGACACTAGTTATAGATTCCGATGCTTCACTTCAGGTTTACTGTATCCCTCTGACCTTCTCATTGTCGATGAAACACAGAAATTGCAACTGAATTAAATACAAAAGGCACAATGCCGACTTAAGTGCAAGTAGACTGACTCTTCTTACTGTCTATGTTTTGAACCATTCCTGTGACACTAGTTATAGATTCCGATGCTTCACACAAGGTTTACTGTATCCCTTGGACCTTCTTATTGACGATGAAACACCGAAATTGCATCGGAATTAAATAGAAAAGGCACAATGCCGACTTAGGTACATGAAGACTGTCTCTTCTTACTGTCTATGTTTTGAACCATTCCTGTGACACTAGTTATGGATTCCGATGCTTCACTTCAGGTTTACTGTATCCCTTGGACCTTCTTATTGACGATGAAACACAGAAATTGCATCGGAATTAAATACAACAGGCACAATGCCGACTTAAGTACAAGAACACTGACTCTTCTTACTGACTATATATTGATCCATTCCTGTGACACTAGTTATAGATTCCGATGCTTCACTTCAGGTTTACTGTATACCTTGGACCTCATTATTGACGACGAAACACAGAAATTGCATCGGAATTAAATACAAAAGGCACAATGCCGACTTAAGTACAAGAAGACTGACTCTTCTCACTGACTATGATTTGAAAAATTCCTGTGACACTAGTTGTAGATCCTGATGTTTCACTTCAGGTTTATCGTATCCCTCTGACGTTCTTATTAACGATGAAACACAGATATTGCATCGGAATTAAATACAAAAGGCACAATGCTGACTTAAGTACAAGAAGACTGACTCTTCTTACTGACTATGTTTTGAACCATTCCTGTGACACTAGTTATAGATTACGATGCTTCACTTCCGGTATACTGTATCCCTGGGACCTTCGTATTGACGATGAAACACAGAAATTACATCGGAATCAAATAGAAAAGGCACAATGCCGTCTTAAGTACAAGCAGACTGACTCTTCTTAATGTCTATGTTTTGAACCATTCCTGTGACGCTAGTTAAAGATTCCGATGCTTCACTTCAGGTTTACTGTATCCGTTGGACCTTCTTATTGACGATCAAACACAGAAATTGCATCGGAATTGAATACAAAAGGCACATTGCCTACTTAAGTACAAGATGACTGGCTCTTCTTACTGAGTATGTTTTGAACCATTCCTGTGACACTAGTTGTAGATTCCGATGATTCACTTCAGGTTTACTGTATCCCTCTGACGTTCTTATGAACGATGAAACGCAGATATTGCATCGGAATTAAATACAAAAGGCACAATGCCGACTTAAGTACAAGAAGACTGACTCTTCTTACTGACTATGTTTTGAACCATTCTTGTGACACTAGTTATAGATTCCGATGCTTCACTTCTGGTTTACGGTATCCCTTGGACCGTCGTATTGATGATGAAACACAGAAATTTCATCGGAATTAATTACAAAAGGCACAATGCCGACTTACTTACAAGAAGACTGACTCTTCTTACTGACTATGTTTTGAACCATTCCTGTGACACTAGTTATGGATTCCGATGCTTCACTTCAGGTTTACTGTAACCCATGGATCTTCTTATTGACGATGAAACACAGAAATTGCATCGGAATTAGATACAAAAGGCACAATGCCGACTTACGTGCAAAAAGACTGACTCTTCATACTGTCTATATCTTGTTCCATTCCTGTGACACTAGTTATAGATTCCGATGCTTGACTCCTGGTTTACTGTATCCCTTGGACCTTATTATTGACGACGAAACACAGAAATTGCATCGGAATTAAATACAAAAGGCACAATGCCGACTTAAGTACAAGAAGACTGACTCTTCTTACTGACTATGATTTGAACAATTCCTGTGACACTAGTTGTAGATTCCGATGTTTCACTTCAGGTTTATCGTATCCCTCTGACGTTCTTATTAACGATGAAACACAGATATTGCATCGGAATTAAATACAAAAGGCACAATGCTGACTTAAGTACAAGAAGACTGACTCTTCTTACTGACTATGTTTTGAACCATCCCTGTGACACTAGTTATAGATTACGATGCTTCACTTCCGGTATACTGTATCCTTTGGACCTTCGTATTGACGATGAAACACAGAAATTGCATCGGAATCAAATAGAAAAGGCACAATGCCGTCTTAAGTACAAGCAGACTGACTCTTCTTAATGTCTATGTTTTGAACCATTCCTGTGACGCTTGTTAAAGATTCCGATGCTTCACTTCAGGTTTACTCTATCCGTTGGACCTTCTTATTGACGATCAAACACAGAAATTGCATCGGAATTGAATACAAAAGGCACAATGCCTACTTAAGTACAAGATGACTGGCTCTTCTTACTGAGTATGTTTTGAACCATTCCTGTGACACTAGTTGTAGATTCCGAGGCTTCACTTCAGGTTTACTGTATCCCTGGGACCTTCTTATTGACGATGAAACACAGAAATTGCATCGGAACTAAATACAAATGGCACAATGCCGACTTAAGTATAAGAAGACTGACTCTTTACTGCTGTCTATGTTTGAACCATTCCTGTGACATTAGTTATAGATTCCGATGCTTCACTTCACGGTTACTGTATCCTTTGGACCTTCTTATTGGCGACGAAACACAGAAATTGAATCGGAATTAAATAGAAAATGCACAATGCCGACTTAAGTACAAGAAGACTGACTCTTCTTACTTTCTATGTCTCGAACCATTGCTGTGACACTAGTTATATATTCCGATGCTTCAGCTCAGGTCCACTGCATCTCTCTGACTTTCGTATTGACGATGAAACACAGAAATTGCATCGGAATTAAATAGAAAATTCACAATGCCGTCTTAAGTACAAGCAGACTGACTCTTCTTAGTATCTATGATTTGAACCATTCCTGAGACACTAGTTATAGATTCCGATGCTTCACACAAGGTTTACTGTATCCCTTGGACCTTCTTATTGACGATGAAACACCGAAATTGCATCGGAATTAAATAGAAAACGCACAATGCCGACTTAGGTACAAGAAGACTGTCTCTTCTTACTGTCTGTGTTTTGAACCATTCCTGTGACACTAGTTATGGATTCCGATGCTTCACTTCAGGTTTACTGTATCCCTTGGACCTTCTTATTGACGATGAAACACAGAAATTGCATCGGAATTAAATACAACAGGCACAATGCCGACTTAAGTACAAGAACACTGACACTTCTTACTGACTATATATTAATCCATTCCTGTGACACTAGTTATAGATTCCGATGCTTCACTTCAGGTTTACTGTATACCTTGGACCTCATTATTGACGACGAAACACAGAAATTGCATCGGAATTAAAAACAAAAGGCACAATGCCGACTTAAGTACAAGAAGACTGACTCTTCTCACTGACTATGATTTGAACAATTCCTGTGACACTAGTTGTAGATCCTGATGTTTCACTTCAGGTTTATCGTATCCCTCTGACGTTCTTATTAACGATGAAACACAGATATTGCATCGGAATTAAATACAAAAGGCACAATGCTGACTTAAGTACAAGAAGACTGACTCTTCTTACTGACTATGTTTTGAACCATTCCTGTGACACTAGTTATAGATTACGATGCTTCACTTCCGGTATACTGTATCCTTTGGACCTTCGTATTGACGATGAAAAACAGAAATTGCATCGGAATCAAATAGAAAAGGCACAATGCCGTCTTAAGTACAAGCAGACTAACTCTTCTTAATGTCTATGTTTTGAACCATTCCTGTGACGCTAGTTAAAGATTCCGATGCTTCACTTCAGGTTTACTGTATCCGTTGGACCTTCTTATTGACGATCAAACACAGAAATTGCATCGGAATTGAATACAAAAGGCACATTGCCTACTTAAGTACAAGATGACTGGCTCTTCTTACTGAGTATGTTTTGAACCATTCCTGTGACACTAGTTGTAGATTCCGATGCTTCACTTCAGGTTTACTGTATCCCTCTGACGTTCTTATTAACGATGAAACGCAGATATTGCATCGGAATTAAATACAAAAGGCACAATGCCGACTTAAGTACAAGAAGACTGACTCTTCTTACTGACTATGTTTTGAACCATTCCTGTGACACTAGTTATAGATTCCGATGCTTCACTCCTGGTTTACTGTATCCCTTGGACCTTATTATTGACGATGAAACACAGAAATTGTATCGGAATTAAATACAAAAGGCACAATGCCGACTTAAGGACAAGAAAACTGGATCTTCTTACTGCCTATGTTTTGAACCATTCCTGTGACACTAGTTATAGATTCCGATGCTTCACTTCAGGTTTACTGTATCCCTCTGACCTTCTCATTGTCGATGAAACACCGAAATTGCATCGGAATTAAATAGAAAAGGGACAATGCCGACTTAGGTACAAGAAGACTGTCTCTACTTACTGTCTATGCTTTGAACCATTCCTGTGACACTAGTTATGGATTCCGATGCTTCACTTCAGGTTTACTGTATCCCTTGGACCTTCTTATTGGCGATGAAACACAGAAATTGCATCGGAATTAAATACAACAGGCACAATGCCGACTTAAGTACAAGAACACTGACTCTTCTTACTGACTATATATTGATCCATTTCTGTGACACTAGTTATAGATTCCGATGCTTCACTTCAGGTTTACTGTATACCTTGGACCTTATTATTGACGACGAAACACAGAAATTGCATCGGAATTAAATACAAAAGGCACAATGCCGACTTAAGTACAAGAAGACTGACTCTTCTTACTGACTATGATTTGAACAATTCCTGTGACACTAGTTGTAGATTCCGATGTTTCACTTCAGGTTTATCGTATCCCTCTGACGTTCTTATTAACGATGAAACACAGATATTGCATCGGAATTAAATACAAAAGGCACAATGCTGACTTAAGTACAAGAAGACTGACTCTTCTTACTGACTATGTTTTGAACCATCCCTGTGACACTAGTTATAGATTACGATGCTTCACTTCCGGTATACTGTATCCTTTGGACCTTCGTATTGACGATGAAACACAGAAATTGCATCGGAATCAAATAGAAAAGGCACAATGCCGTCTTAAGTACAAGCAGACTGACTCTTCTTAATGTCTATGTTTTGAACCATTCCTGTGACGCTTGTTAAAGATTCCGATGCTTCACTTCAGGTTTACTCTATCCGTTGGACCTTCTTATTGACGATCAAACACAGAAATTGCATCGGAATTGAATACAAAAGGCACAATGCCTACTTAAGTACAAGATGACTGGCTCTTCTTACTGAGTATGTTTTGAACCATTCCTGTGACACTAGTTGTAGATTCCGAGGCTTCACTTCAGGTTTACTGTATCCCTGCGACCTTCTTATTGACGATGAAACACAGAAATTGCATCGGAACTAAATACAAATGGCACAATGCCGACTTAAGTATAAGAAGACTGACTCTTTACTGCTGTCTATGTTTGAACCATTCCTGTGACATTAGTTATAGATTCCGATGCTTCACTTCACGGTTACTGTATCCTTTGGACCTTCTTATTGGCGACGAAACACAGAAATTGAATCGGAATTAAATAGAAAATGCACAATGCCGACTTAAGTACAAGAAGACTGACTCTTCTTACTTTCTATGTCTCGAACCATTGCTGTGACACTAGTTATATATTCCGATGCTTCAGCTCAGGTCCACTGCATCTCTCTGACTTTCGTATTGACGATGAAACACAGAAATTGCATCGGAATTAAATAGAAAATTCACAATGCCGTCTTAAGTACAAGCAGACTGACTCTTCTTAGTATCTATGATTTGAACCATTCCTGAGACACTAGTTATAGATTCCGATGCTTCACACAAGGTTTACTGTATCCCTTGGACCTTCTTATTGACGATGAAACACCGAAATTGCATCGGAATTAAATAGAAAAGGCACAATGCCGACTTAGGTACAAGAAGACTGTCTCTTCTTACTGTCTGTGTTTTGAACCATTCCTGTGACACTAGTTATGGATTCCGATGCTTCACTTCAGGTTTACTGTATCCCTTGGACCTTCTTATTGACGATGAAACACAGAAATTGCATCGGAATTAAATACAACAGGCACAATGCCGACTTAAGTACAAGAACACTGACACTTCTTACTGACTATATATTAATCCATTCCTGTGACACTAGTTATAGATTCCGATGCTTCACTTCAGGTTTACTGTATACCTTGGACCTCATTATTGACGACGAAACACAGAAATTGCATCGGAATTAAAAACAAAAGGCACAATGCCGACTTAAGTACAAGAAGACTGACTCTTCTCACTGACTATGATTTGAACAATTCCTGTGACACTAGTTGTAGATCCTGATGTTTCACTTCAGGTTTATCGTATCCCTCTGACGTTCTTATTAACGATGAAACACAGATATTGCATCGGAATTAAATACAAAAGGCACAATGCTGACTTAAGTACAAGAAGACTGACTCTTCTTACTGACTATGTTTTGAACCATTCCTGTGACACTAGTTATAGATTACGATGCTTCACTTCCGGTATACTGTATCCTTTGGACCTTCGTATTGACGATGAAAAACAGAAATTGCATCGGAATCAAATAGAAAAGGCACAATGCCGTCTTAAGTACAAGCAGACTAACTCTTCTTAATGTCTATGTTTTGAACCATTCCTGTGACGCTAGTTAAAGATTCCGATGCTTCACTTCAGGTTTACTGTATCCGTTGGACCTTCTTATTGACGATCAAACACAGAAATTGCATCGGAATTGAATACAAAAGGCACATTGCCTACTTAAGTACAAGATGACTGGCTCTTCTTACTGAGTATGTTTTGAACCATTCCTGTGACACTAGTTGTAGATTCCGATGCTTCACTTCAGGTTTACTGTATCCCTCTGACGTTCTTATTAACGATGAAACGCAGATATTGCATCGGAATTAAATACAAAAGGCACAATGCCGACTTAAGTACAAGAAGACTGACTCTTCTTACTGACTATGTTTTGAACCATTCCTGTGACACTAGTTATAGATTCCGATGCTTCACTCCTGGTTTACTGTATCCCTTGGACCTTATTATTGACGATGAAACACAGAAATTGTATCGGAATTAAATACAAAAGGCACAATGCCGACTTAAGGACAAGAAAACTGGATCTTCTTACTGCCTATGTTTTGAACCATTCCTGTGACACTAGTTATAGATTCCGATGCTTCACTTCAGGTTTACTGTATCCCTCTGACCTTCTCATTGTCGATGAAACACCGAAATTGCATCGGAATTAAATAGAAAAGGGACAATGCCGACTTAGGTACAAGAAGACTGTCTCTTCTTACTGTCTATGCTTTGAACCATTCCTGTGACACTAGTTATGGATTCCGATGCTTCACTTCAGGTTTACTGTATCCCTTGGACCTTCTTATTGGCGATGAAACACAGAAATTGCATCGGAATTAAATACAACAGGCACAATGCCGACTTAAGTACAAGAACACTGACTCTTCTTACTGACTATATATTGATCCATTTCTGTGACACTAGTTATAGATTCCGATGCTTCACTTCAGGTTTACTGTATACCTTGGACCTTATTATTGACGACGAAACACAGAAATTGCATCGGAATTAAATACAAAAGGCACAATGCCGACTTAAGTACAAGAAGACTGACTCTTCTTACTGACTATGATTTGAACAATTCCTGTGACACTAGTTGTAGATTCCGATGTTTCACTTCAGGTTTATCGTATCCCTCTGACGTTCTTATTAACGATGAAACACAGATATTGCATCGGAATTAAATACAAAAGGCACAATGCTGACTTAAGTACAAGAAGACTGACTCTTCTTACTGACTATGTTTTGAACCATTCCTGTGACACTAGTTATAGATTACGATGCTTCACTTCCGGTATACTTTATCCTTTGGACCTTCGTATTGACGATGAAACACAGAAATTGCATCGGAATCAATTAGAAAAGGCACAATGCCGTCTTAAGTACAAGCAGACTGACTCTTCTTATTGTCTATGTTTTGAACCATTCCTGTGACGCTAGTTAAAGATTCCGATGCTTCACTTCAGGTTTACTCTATCCGTTGGACCTTCTTATTGACGATCAAACACAGAAATTGCATCGGAATTGAATACAAAAGGCACAATGCCTACTTAAGTACAAGATGACTGGCTCTTCTTACAGAGTATGTTTTGAACCATTCCTGTGACACTAGTTGTAGATTCCGAGGCTTCACTTCAGGTTTACTGTATCCCTGGGACCTTCTTATTGACGATGAAACACAGAAATTGCATCGGAACTAAATACAAAAGGCACAATGCCGACTTAAGTATTAGAAGACTCACTCTTTACTGCTGTCTATGTTTGAACCATTCCTGTGACATTAGTTATAGATTCCGATGCTTCACTTCACGGTTACTGTATCCTTTGGACCTTCTTATTGGCGACGAAACACAGAAATTGAATCGGAATTAAATAGAAAATGCACAATGCCGACTTAAGTACAAGAAGACTGACTCTTCTTACTTTCTATGTCTCGGACCATTGCTGTGACACTAGTTATATATTCCGATGCTTCACCACAGGTCCACTGCATCTCTCTGACTTTCGTATTGATGATGAAACACAGAAATTGCATAGGAATCAAATAGAAAAGGCACAACGCCGTCTTAAGTACAAGCAGACTGACTCTTCTTAATGTCTATGTTTTGAACCATTCCTGTGACGCTAGTTAAAGATTCCGATACTTCACTTCAGGTTTACTCTATCCGTTGGACCTTCTTATTGACGATCAAACACAGAAATTGCATCGGAATTGAATACAAAAGGCACAATGCCTACTTAAGTACAAGATGACTGGCTCTTCTTACTGAGTATGTTTTGAAACACTCCTGTGACACTAGTTGTAGATTCCGAGGCTTCACTTCAGGTTTACTGTATCCCTGGGACTTTCTTATTGACGATGAAACACAGAAATTGCATCGGAACTAAATACAAAAGGCACAATGCCGACTTAAGTATAAGAAGACTGACTCTTTACTGCTGTCTATGTTTGAACCATTCCTGTGACATTAGTTATAGATTCCGATGCTTCACTTCACGGTTACTGTTTCCTTTGGACCTTCTTATTGGCGACGAAACACAGAAATTGAATCGGAATTAAATAGAAAATTCACAATGCCGTCTTAAGTACAAGCAGACTGACTCTTCTTAGTATCTATGTTTTGAACCATTCCTGTGACGCTAGTTACAGATTCCGATGCTTCACTTCAGGTTTCCTGTGTCCCTTGGACCTTCTTATTGACGATGAAACACAGAAATTGCATCGGAATTAAATACAAAAGGCAAAATAGCGACTTAAGTACAAGAAGACTGACTCTTCTTACTGACTGTTTTGAACCATTCCTGTGACACTAGATATAGATTCCGATGCTTCACTTCAGGTTTACTGTATCCCTCTGACGTTCTTATTAACGATGAAACGCAGATATTGCATCGGAATTAAATACAAAAGGCACAATGCCGACTTTAGTTCAAGAAGACTGACTCTTCTTACTGAATATGTATTGAACCATTCCTGTGACACTAGTTATAGATTCCGATGCTTCACTTCTGGTTTACTGTATACCTTGGACCGTCGTATTGATGATGAAACACAGAAATTTCATCGGAATTGAATACAAAAGGCACAGTGCCGACTTACGTACAAGAAGACTGTTTCTTCTTACTGACTATGTTTTGAACCATTCCTGTGACACTAGTCTTGGATTTCGATGCTTCACTTGAGGTCTACTGTATCCCATGGACCTTCTTATTGACGATGAAACACAGAAATTGCATCGGAATTAGATACAATAGGCACAATGCCGACTTAAGTACTACAAGACTGACTCTTCTTACTGACTATATCTTGATCCATTCCTGTGACACTAGTTATAGATTCCGATGCTTCACTTCAGGTTTACTGTATCCCTTGGACCTTCTTATTGACGATGAAACACAGAAATTGCATCGGAATTAAATACAACAGAAACAATGCCGAATTAAGTACAAGAAGGCTGACTCTTCTTACTGTGTATGTTTTGAACCGTTCCTGTGACACTAGTTATAGAGTCCGATGCTTCACTCCAGGTTTACTGTATCCCTTGGACCCTCTTATAGACGATGAAACACAGAAATTACATCGCAATTAAATACAAAAGGCACAATGCTGAATTAAGGACAAGAAGACTGAATGTTCTTACTGCCTATGTTTTGAACCATTCCTGTGACACTAGTTATAGATTCCGATGCTTCACTTCAGGCTTACTGTATCCCTCTGACCTTCTTATTGACGATGAAACACAGAAATTGCATCGGAATTAAATACAAAAGGCACAATGTCGACGTAAGTACAAGATGACTGACTCATCTTACTGACTCTATCTTGATCCATTCCTGTGACACTAGTTGTAGATTCCGATGCTTCACTTCAGGTTTATTGTATCCCTCTGACCTTCTTATTAACGATGAAACACAGATATTGCATCGGAATTAAATACAAAAGGCACAATGCCGTCTTAAGTACAAGCAGACAGACTCTTCTTAATGTCTATGTTTTGAACCACTCCTGTGACACTAGTTAAAGATTCCGATGCTTCACTTCAGGTTTACTGTATCCCTGGGACCTTCTTATTGACGATGAAACACAGAAATTGCATCGAAAATACATACAAAAGGCACAATGCCGACTTAAGTACAACAAGACTGACTCTTCTCACTGGATATGTTTTGAACCATTCCTGTGACACTAGTTATAGATTCCGATGCTTCACTTCAGGTTTACTGTATCCCTTGGACCTTCTAATTGACGATGAAACACAGAAATTGCATCGAAATTAAATACAAAAGGCACAATGTCGCCTTAAGTACAAGATGACTGACTCCTCTTACTGACTCTTTCTTGATCCATTCCTGTGACACTAGTTATAGATTCCGATGTTTCACTTCGGGTTTACTGTATCCCTTGGACCTTCTTATTGACGATGAAACACAGAAATTGCATCTGAATTAAATACAAAAGGCACAATGCCTACTTAAGAAGACTTACTATTCTTACTGACTATGTTTTGAACCATTCCTGTGACACTAGTTTTGGATTCCGATGCTTCACTTCAGGTTTACTGTATCCCTTGGACCTTCTAATTGACGATGAAACACAGAAATTGCATCGAAATTAAATACAAAAGGCACAATGTCGCCTTAAGTACAAGATGACTGACTCCTCTTACTGACTCTTTCTTGATCCATTCCTGTGACACTAGTTATAGATTCCGATGTATCACTTCGGGTTTACTGTATCCCTTGGACCTTCTTATTGACGATGAAACACAGAAATTGCATCGGAATTAAATACAAAAGGCACAATGCCGACCTAAGTACAAGAAGACTGACTCTTCTTACTGACTATGATTTGAACCATTCCTGTGACACTAGTTGTAGATTCCGATGCTTCACTTCAGGTTTATTGTATCCCTCTGACCTTCTTATTAACGATGAAACACAGATATTGCATCGGAATTAAATACAAAAGGCACAATGCCGACTTAAGTACAAGCAGACTGACTCTTCTTACTGACTATGTTTTGATCCATTCCTGTGACACTAGTTATAGATTCCGATGCTTCACTTCTGGTTTACTGTATCCCTTGGACCTTCGTATTGACGACGAAACACAAAAATTGCATCGGAATTAAATACAAAAGGCACAATGCTGACTCAGGTACAAGAAGACTTACTCTTCCTACTGACTATGTTTGAACGAATCCTGTGACATTAGTTATTGTTTCCGATGCTTCACTTCAGGTTTACTGTATCCATTCGACCTTCCTATTGGCGACGAAACACAGAAATTGCATCGGAACAAAATACAAAAGGCACAATGCCGACTTAAGTACAAGAAGACTGACTCTTCCTACTGTCTATGTTTTGAACCATTCCTGTGACACTAGTTATAGGTTCCGATGCTTCACCTCAGGTTCACTGTATCCCTCTGACCTTCTTATTGACGATGAAACACAGAAATTGCATCGGAATTAAATAGAAAAAGCACAATGCCGTCTTAAGTACAAGCAGACTGACTCTTCTTAATAACTATGTTTTGAACCACTCCTGTGACACTAGTTAAGGATTCCGATGCTTCACTTCAGGTTTACTGTATCCCTTGGACCTTCTTATTGACGATGAAACACAGAAATTGCATCGAAAATACATACAAAAGGCACAATGCCGACTTAAGTACAACAAGACTGACTCTTCTCACTGGATATGTTTTGAACCATTCCTGTGACACTAGTTATAGATTCCGATGCTTCACTTCAGGTTTAGTGTATCCCTCTGACCTTCTTATTGACGATGAAACAAAGAAATTGCGTCGGAAATAAATACAAAAGGCACAATACCGGCTTAAGTACATGTAGACTGAATCTTCCTACTGTCTATGTTTTGAACCATTCCTGTGACACTAGTTACAGATTCCGATGCTTCATTTCAGGATTACTGCATCCCTTGGACCTTCGTAATGACGATGAAACACAGATAGTGCATCGGAATTAAATACAAAAGGTACAATGCCAACTTAAGTAAAAGAAGACTGACTCTTCTTACTGGATATGTTTTGAACCATTCCTGTGACACTAGTTATAGATTCCGATGCTTCACCTCAGGTTTACTGTATCCATCTGACCTTCTTATTGACGATGAAACACAGAAATATCATCGGAACTAAATACAAAAGGCACAATGCCGACTTAAGTATAAGAAGACTGACTATTCCAACTATCTATGTTTTGAACCATTCCTGTGACATTAGTTATGGATTCCGATGCTTCACTTCAGGGTTACTGTTTCCTTTGGACCTTCTTATTGGCGACGAAACACAGAAATTGAATCGGAATTAAATAGAAAATTCACAATGCCGTCTTAAGTACAAGCAGACTGACTCTTCTTAGTATCTATGTTTTGAACCATTCCTGTGACGCTAGTTACAGATTCCGATGCTTCACTTCAGGTTTCCTGTGTCCCTTGGACCTTCTTATTGACGATGAAACACAGAAATTGCATCGGAATTAAATACAAAAGGCAAAATAGCGACTTAAGTACAAGAAGACTGACTCTTCTTACTGACTGTTTTGAACTATTCCTGTGACACTAGATATAGATTCCGATGCTTCACTTCAGGTTTACTGTATCCCTCTGACGTTCTTATTAACGATGAAACGCAGATATTGCATCGGAATTAAATACAAAAGGCACAATGCCGACTTTAGTTCAAGAAGACTGACTCTTCTTACTGAATATGTATTGAACCATTCCTGTGACACTAGTTATAGTTTCCGATGCTTCACTTCTGGTTTACTGTATCCCTTGGACCGTCGTATTGATGATGAAACACAGAAATTTCATCGGAATTGAATACAAAAGGCACAGTGCCGACTTACGTACAAGAAGACTGTTTCTTCTTACTGACTATGTTTTGAACCATTCCTGTGACACTAGTCTTGGATTTCGATGCTTCACTTGAGGTCTACTGTATCCCATGGACCTTCTTATTGACGATGAAACACAGAAATTGCATCGGAATTAGATACAATAGGCACAATGCCGACTTAAGTACTACAAGACTGACTCTTCTTACTGACTATATCTTGATCCATTCCTGTGACACTAGTTATAGATTCCGATGCTTCACTTCAGGTTTACTGTATCCCTTGGACCTTCTTATTGACGATGAAACACAGAAATTGCATCGGAATTAAATACAACAGAAACAATGCCGAATTAAGTACAAGAAGGCTGACTCTTCTTACTGTCTATGTTTTGAACCGTTCCTGTGACACTAGTTATAGAGTCCGATGCTTCACTCCAGGTTTACTGTATCCCTTGGACCTTCTTATAGACGATGAAACACAGAAATTACATCGCAATTAAATACAAAAGGCACAATGCTGAATTAAGGACAAGAAGACTGAATGTTCTTACTGCCTATGTTTTGAACCATTCCTGTGACACTAGTTATAGATTCCGATGCTTCACTTCAGGCTTACTGTATCCCTCTGACCTTCTTATTGACGATGAAACACAGAAATTGCATCGGAATTAAATACAAAAGGCACAATGTCGACGTAAGTACAAGATGACTGACTCCTCTTACTGACTCTATCTTGATCCATTCCTGTGACACTAGTTGTAGATTCCGATGCTTCACTTCAGGTTTATTGTATCCCTCTGACCTTCTTATTAACGATGAAACACAGATATTGCATCGGAATTAAATACAAAAGGCACAATGCCGTCTTAAGTACTAGCAGACAGACTCTTCTTAATGTCTATGTTTTGAGCCACTCCTGTGACACTAGTTAAAGATTCCGATGCTTCACTTCAGGTTTACTGTATCCCTTGGACCTTCTTATTGACGATGAAACACAGAAATTGCATCGAAAATACATACAAAAGGAACATTGCCGACTTAAGTACAACAAGACTGACTCTTCTCACTGGATATGTTTTGAACCATTCCTGTGACACTAGTTATAGATTCCGATGCTTCACTTCAGGTTTACTGTATCCCTTGGACCTTCTAATTGACGATGAAACACAGAAATTGCATCGAAATTAAATACAAAAGGCACAATGTCGCCTTAAGTACAAGATGACTGACTCCTCTTACTGACTCTTTCTTGATCCATTCCTGTGACACTAGTTATAGATTCCGATGTTTCACTTCGGGTTTACTGTATCCCTTGGACCTTCTTATTGACGAAGAAACACAGAAATTGCATCTCAATTAAATACAAAAGGCACAATGCCTACTTAAGAAGACTTACTATTCTTACTGACTATGTTTTGAACCATTCCTGTGACACTAGTTTTGGATTCCGATGCTTCACTTCAGGTTTACTGTATCCCTTGGACCTTCTAATTGACGATGAAACACAGAAATTGCATCGAAATTAAATACAAAAGGCACAATGTCGCCTTAAGTACAAGATGACTGACTCCTCTTACTGACTCTTTCTTGATCCATTCCTGTGACACTAGTTATAGATTCCGATGTATCACTTCGGGTTTACTGTATCCCTTGGACCTTCTTATTGACGATGAAACACAGAAATTGCATCGGAATTAAATACAAAAGGCACAATGCCGACCTAAGTACAAGAAGACTGACTCTTCTTACTGACTATGATTTGAACCATTCCTGTGACACTAGTTGTAGATTCCGATGCTTCACTTCAGGTTTATTGTATCCCTCTGACCTTCTTATTAACGATGAAACACAGATATTGCATCGGAATTAAATACAAAAGGCACAATGCCGACTTAAGTACAAGCAGACTGACTCTTCTTACTGACTATGTTTTGATCCATTCCTGTGACACTAGTTATAGATTCCGATGCTTCACTTCTGGTTTACTGTATCCCTTGGACCTTCGTATTGACGACGAAACACAAAAATTGCATCGGAATTAAATACAAAAGGCACAATGCTGACTCAGGTACAAGAAGACTGACTCTTCCTACTGACTATGTTTGAACGAATCCTGTGACATTAGTTATTGTTTCCGATGCTTCACTTCAGGTTTACTGTATCCATTCGACCTTCCTATTGGCGACGAAACACAGAAATTGCATCGGAACAAAATACAAAAGGCACAATGCCGACTTAAGTACAAGAAGACTGACTCTTCCTACTGTCTATGTTTTGAACCATTCCTGTGACACTAGTTATAGGTTCCGATGCTTCACCTCAGGTTCACTGTATCCCTCTGACCTTCTTATTGACGATGAAACACAGAAATTGCATCGGAATTAAATAGAAAAAGCACAATGCCGTCTTAAGTACAAGCAGACTGACTCTTCTTAATAACTATGTTTTGAACCACTCCTGTGACACTAGTTAAGGATTCCGATGCTTCACTTCAGGTTTACTGTATCCCTTGGACCTTCTTATTGACGATGAAACACAGAAATTGCATCGAAAATACATACAAAAGGCACAATGCCGACTTAAGTACAACAAGACTGACTCTTCTCACTGGATATGTTTTGAACCATTCCTGTGACACTAGTTATAGATTCCGATGCTTCACTTCAGGTTTAGTGTATCCCTCTGACCTTCTTATTGACGATGAAACAAAGAAATTGCGTCGGAAATATATACAAAAGGCACAATACCGGCTTAAGTACATGTAGACTGAATCTTCCTACTGTCTATGTTTTGAACCATTCCTGTGACACTAGTTACAGATTCCGATGCTTCATTTCAGGATTACTGCATCCCTTGGACCTTCGTAATGACGATGAAACACAGATAGTGCATCGGAATTAAATACAAAAGGTACAATGCCAACTTAAGTAAAAGAAGACTGACTCTTCTTACTGGATATGTTTTGAACCATTCCTGTTACACTAGTTATAGATTCCGATGCTTCACCTCAGGTTTACTGTATCCATCTGACCTTCTTATTGACGATGAAACACAGAAATATCATCGGAACTAAATACAAAAGGCACAATGCCGACTTAAGTATAAGAAGACTGACTATTCCAACTATCTATGTTTTGAACCATTCCTGTGACATTAGTTATGGATTCCGATGCTTCACTTCAGGGTTACTGTATCCTTTGGACCTTCGTATTGGCGGCGAAACACAGAAATTGCATCGGAATTAAATACAAAGGGCACAATGCCGACTTAAGTTCAAGAATACTGACTCTTCTTACTGACTATATATTGATCCATTCCTGTGACACTAGTTATAGATTCCGATGTTTCACTTCAGGTTTACTGTATACCTTGGACCTCCTTATTGACGACGAAACAGAGAAATTGCATCGGAATTAAATACAAAAGGCACAATGCCGACTTAAGTACAAGAAGACTGACTCTTCTTACTGCCTATGTTTTGAACCATTCCTGTGACACTAGTTATAGATTACGATGCTTCACTTCAGGTGTACTAGATCCCTCTGACCTTCCTATTTACGATGAAACACAGATATTGCATCGGAATTAAATACAAAAGGCACAATGCCGACTTAAGGATAAGAAGACTGGATCTTCTTACTGCCTATGTTTTGAACCATTCCTGTGACACTAGTTATAGATTCCGATGCTTCACTTCAGGTTTACTGTATCCCTCTGTCCTTCTTATTGACGATGAAACACAGAAATTGCATCTGAATGAAATACAAAAGGCACAATGCCGACTTAAGAGCAAGAAGACTGACTCTTCTTACTGTCTATGTTTTGAACCATTCCTGTGACAGTAGTTATAGATTCCGATGCTTCACACAAGGTTTACTGTATCCCTTGGACCTTCTTATTGGCGATGAAACACCGAAATTGCATGGGAATTAAATAGAAAAGGCACAATGCCGACTTAGGTACAAGAAGACTGTCTCTTCTTACTGTCTATGTTTTGAACCATTCCTGTGACACTAGTTATGGATTCCGATGCTTCACTTCAGGCTTACTGTATCCCTTGGACCTTCTTATTGACGATGAAACACAGAAATTGCATCGGAATTAAATACAAAAAGGCACAATGCCGACTTAAGTTCAAGAACACTGACTCTTCTTACTGACTATATATTGATCCATTCCTGTGACACTAGTTATAGATTCGGATGTTTCACTTCAGGTTTACTGTATACCTTGGTACTTCTTATTGACGACGACACAGAGAAATTGCATCGGAATTAAATACAAAAGGCACAATGCCGACTTAAGTACAAGAAGACAGACTCTTCTTACTGACTATGATTTGAACCATTCCTGTGACACTAGTTATAGATTCCGATGCTTCATTTCAGGTTTACTGTATCCCTCTGACCTTCTTATTGACGATGAAACACAGAAATTGCATCTGAATTAAATACAAAAGGCACAATGACGACTAAAGTGCAAGAAGACTGCCTCTTCTTACTGTCTATGTTTTGAACCATACCTGTGACACTAGTTATCGATTCCGATGCTTCACACAAGGTTTACTGTATCCCTAGGACCTTCTTATTGATGATGAAACACCGAAATTGTATCGGAATTAAATAGAAAAGGCACAATGCTGACTAAGGTACAAGAAGACTGTCTCTTATTACTGTCTATGTTTTGAACCATTCCTGTGACACTAGTTATGGATTCCGACGCTACACTTCAGGTTTACAGTATCCCTTGGAGCTTCTTATTGACGATGAAACACAGAAATTGCAATGGAATTAAATACAAAAGGCACAATGCCGACTTAAGTACAAGAACACTGACTCTTCTTACTGTCAATATATTGATCCATTCCTATGACGCTAGCTATAGATTCTGATGCTTCACTTCAGGATTACTGTATAGCTTGGACCTTCTTATTGACGATGATACACAGAAATTGCATCGGAACTAAATACCGAAGGCACAATGCCGACTTAAGTATAAGAAGACTGACTATTCCTACTGTCTATGTTTTGAACCATTCCTGTGACATTAGTTATGGATTCCGATGCTTCACTTCAGGGTTACTGAATCCCTCTGACCTTCTTATTAACGATGAAACACAGATATTGCATCAGAATTAAATACAAAATTCACAAAGCCGACTTAAGTACAAGAAGACTGACTCTTCTTACTGACTATGGTTTGAACCATTCCTATGACACTAGTTATACATTCCGATGCTTCACTTCTGGTTTACTGTATCCCTTGGACCTTCGTATTGACGACGAAACACCGATATTGCATCGGAATTAAATACAAAAGGCACAATGCCGACTTAAGAACAAGAGACTGACGCTTCTTACTGACTATACCTTGATCCATTCCTGTGACACTAGTTATGGATTCCGATGCTTCACTTCAGGTTTACTGTATCTCTTGGACCTTCTTATTGACGATGAAACACCGATATTGCATCGGAATTAAATACAAAAGGCACAATGCCGACTTAAGTATAAGAAGACTGACTCTTCTTACTGACTATGTTTTGTACCATTCCTGTGACACTAGTTATAGATTCCGATGCTTCACTTCTGGTTTACTGTATCCCTTGGAGCTTCGTATTGACGAAGAAACACAGAAATTGCATCTGAAGTATTTACAAATGGCAGAATGACGACTTAAGTACAAGAAGACTGACTCTTCTTACTGACTATGCTTTGAACCATTCCTGTGACACTAGTTATAGATTCCGATGCTTCACTTCAGGTTTACAGTATCCCTATGACCTTCTTATTGACGATGAATCACAGACCTTGCATCGGAACTAAATACAAAAGGCACAATGCCGACTTAAATACAAGACGACTGACTCTTCCTACTGTCTATGTTTTTAACCATTCCTGTGACACTAGTTATAGATTCCGATGCTTCATTTCAGGTTTACTGTATCCCTTGGACCTTCTTAATGACGATGAAGCACAGATAGTGCCTCGGAATTAAATACAAAAGGCACAATGCCAACTTAAGTACAAGAAGGCTGACTCCTCTTACTGTCTATGTTTTGAACCATTCCTGTGACACTAGTTATAGATTCAGATGCTTCACTCCACGTTTACTGTATCCCTTGGACCTTCTTATTGACGATGAAACACAGAAATCGCATCGGAATTAAAAACAAAAGGCACAATGCCGACTTAGGGACAATAAGACTGAATCTTCTTACTGCCTATGCTTTGAACCATTCCTGTGACACTAGTTATCGATTCCGATGCATCACTTCAGGTTTACTGTATCCCTCTGAGCTTCTTATTGACGATGAAACACAGAAATTGCATCGCAATTAAATACAAAAGGCACAATGCCGACTTAAGTGGAAGACGACTGACTCTTCTTACTGTCTATGTTTTGAATCATTCCTGTGACACTAGTTATAGATTCCGATGCTTCACACAAGGTTTACTGTATCCCTTGGACCGTCTTATTGACGATGAAACACAGAAATTACATCGGAATTAAATACAAAAGGCACAATGTCGAATTAAGTACAAGAAAACTGACTTTTCTTACTGGCTATTTCTTGATCCATTCCTGTGACACTAGTTATGGAATCCGATGCTTCACTTCAGGTTTACTGTATCCCTTGGACCCTCTTATTGACGATGAAACACAGAAATTGCATCGGAATTAAATACAAAAGGCACAATGCCGACTTAAGTACAAGAAGACTGACTCGTCCTACTGACTATGATTTGAACCATTCCTGTGACACTAGTTGTAGGTTCCCATGCTTCACATCAGGTTTACTGTATCCCACTGACGTTCTTATTAACGATGAAACACAGATATTGCATCGGAATTAAATACAAAAGGCACAATGCCAACTGAAGTACAAGAAGACTGACTCGTCTTAGTGACTACGTTTTAACCACTCCTGTGACACTAGTTATAGATTCCGATGCTTCCTTCTAGTTTACTGAATCCCTCGGACCTTCATATTGACGATGAAACACAGAAATTGCATCGGAATTAAATACATAAGGCACAATGTCGACTTAAGTACAAGAAGACTGACTCTTCTTACTGACTATATCTTGATCCATTCCTGTGACAATAGTTATAGATTCCGATGCTTCACTTCTGGTTTACTGTGTCCCTTTGTATTGACGATGAAACACAGAAATTGCATCGGAATTAAATACAAAAGGCACAATGCCAACTTAAGTACAAGAGGACTGACTCTTCCTACTGTCTATGTTTTGAACTATTCCTGTGACACTAGTTATAGATTCCGATGCTTAACTTCAGGTTTACTGTATCCCTAGGACCTTCTTATTGACGATGAAACACAGAAATTGCATCAGAACTAAATACAAAAGGCGCAATGCCGACTTAAGTATAAGAAGACTGACTATTCCTACTGTCCATATTTTGAACCATTCCTGTGACATTAGTTATGGATTCCGATGCTTCACTTCAGGGTTACTGAATCCTTTGGACCTTCTTATTGGCGACGAAACACAGAAATTGCATCGGAATTAAATAGAAAAGACACAATGCCAACATAAGTACAAGAAGACTGACTCTTCTTACTGTCTATGATTTGAACCATTCCTGTGACACTAGTTATATATTCCGATGCTTCACCTCAGGTTCACTGTCTCCCTTGGACCTCCTTATTGACGATGAAACACAGAAATTGCATCGGAATTAAATACAAAATGCACAATGCCGACTTAGGGACAATAAGACTGAATCTTCTTACTGCCTATGTTTTGAACCATTCCTGTGACACTAGTTATAGATTCCGATGCTTCACTTCACTTTTACTGTATCCCTCTGACCTTGTTATTGACGATGAAACACAGAAATCGCATCGGAATTAAATACAAAAGCACAATGCCGACTTAAGTACAAGAAGACTGACTCGTCTTACTGACTATGATTTGAACCATTCCTGTGACAGTAGTTGTAGATTCCGATGCTTCACATCAGGTTTACTGTATCCCACTGACGTTCTTATTAACGATGAAACACAGATATTGCATCGGAATTAAATACAAAAGGCACAATGCCGACTGAAGTACAAGAAGACTGACTCGTCTTACTGACTACGTTTTAACCATTCCTGTGACACTAGTTATAGATTCCGATGCTTCACTTCTAGTTTACTGAATCCCTTGGACCTTCATATTGACGATGAAACACAGAAATTGCATCGGAATTAAATACATATGGCACAATGTCGACTTAAGTACAAGAAGACTGACGCTTCTTACTGACTATATCTTGATCCATTCCTGTGACAATAGTTATAGATTCTGATGCTTCACTTCAGGTTTACTGTATCCCTCTGACCTTCTTATTGACGATGAAACACAGAAATTACATCGGAATTAAATACAAAAGGCACAATGCCTACTTAAGTACAAGAAGACTGACTCTTCTTACAGACTATATCTTGATCCATTCCTGTGACACTATTTATAGATTCCGATGCTACACTTCAGGTTTACTGTATCCCTTGGACCTTCGTATTGACGATGAAACACAGAAATTGCATCGGAATTAAATACAAAAGGCACAATGCCAACTTAAGTACAAGAGGACTGACTCTTCCTACTGTCTATGATTTGAACTATTCCTGTGACACTAGTTATAGATTCCGATGCTTCACTTCAGGTTTACTGTATCCCTCTGACCTTTTTTTTGACGATGAAACACAGAAATTGCATCGGAATTAGATAAAAAAGGCAGAATGCCGAGTTAAGTACAAGAAGACTGACTCTTCTTACTGACTATATCTTGATCCATTCCTGTGACACTATTTATAGATTCCGATGCTACACTTCAGGTTTACTGTATCCCTTGGACCTTCTTATTGACGGTGAAACACTGAAATTGCATCGGAATTAAATACAAAAGGCACAATGCCTACTTACGTACAAGAAGACTGACTCTTCTTACTAACTATGGTTTGAACCCTTCCTGTGAAACATGTTATAGATTCCGATGCTTCATTTCAGGTTTACTTTATCCCTAGGACCTTCTTATTGACGATGAAACATAGAAGTTGCATCGGAACAAAATAAAAAATGGCACAATGCCGACTTATGTATAAGAAGACTGACTCTTCCTACTGTCTATGATTTGAACCATTCCTGTGACACTAGTTATAGATTCCGATGATTCACTTCAGGTTTACTGTTTTCCTTGGACCGTCTTATTGATGATGAAACACAGAAATTGCATCGGAATTAAATACAAAAGGCACAATGCCGACTGAAGGACAAGAATACTGACTCTTCTTACTGACTATGCTTTGAACCATTCCTGTGACACTAGTTGTAGATTCCGATGCTTCACTTCAGGTTTACTGTATCCTTCTGACCTTCTTATTGACGATGAAACACAGAAATTGAATCGGAATTAAATACAAAAGGCACAATGCCGACTTCAGTACAGGAAGACTGTTTCTTCTTACTGACAATGCTTTGAACCATTCCTGTGACACTAGTTATAGATTCCGATGCTTCACTTCAGGTTTACTGTATCGCTCTGACGTTGTTATTGACGATGAAACACAGAAATTGCATCGGAATTAAATACAAAAGGCACAATGCCGACTTAAGTGCAAGAGGACTGACTCTTTTTACTGTCTATGTTTTGAACCATTCCTGTGATACTAGTTATAGACTCCGATGCTTCACAGAAGGTTTACTGTATCCCTTGGACCTTCTTATTGACGATGAAACACCTAAAGTGCATCGGAATTAATTAGAAAAGGCTCAATGCGGCTTAGGTACAAGAAGACTGACTCTTCCTTCTGTCTATGTTTTGAACCATTCCTGTGACACTAGTTATGGATTCCATTGCTTCACTTCCGGTTTACTGTATCCCTTGGCCCCTCTTATTGACGATGAAACACAGAAATTGCATCGGAATTAAATACAAAAGGCACAATGCCAACTTAAGTACAAGAGGACTGACTCTTCCTACTGTCTATGTTTTGAACTATTCCTGTGACACTAGTTATAGATTCCGATGCTTCACTTCAGGTTTACTGTATCCCTCTGACCTTTTTTTTGACGATGAAACACAGAAATTGCATCGGAATTAGATAAAAAAGGCACAATGCCGAGTTAAGTACAAGAAGACTGACTCTTCTTACTGACTATATCTTGATCCATTCCTGTGACACTATTTATAGATTCCGATGCTACACTTCAGGTTTACTGTATCCCTTGGACCTTCTTATTGACGGTGAAACACAGAAATTGCATCGGAATTAAATACAAAAGGCACAATGCCTACCTACGTACAAGAAGACTGAATCTTCTTACTACCTATGGTTTGAACCCTTCCTGTGAAACATGTTATAGATTCCGATGCTTCATTTCAGGTTTACTTTATCCCTAGGACCTTCTTATTGACGATGAAACATAGAAGTTGCATCGGAACAAAATAAAAAAAGGCACAATGCCGACTTATGTATAAGAAGACTGACTCTTCCCACAGTCTATGATTTGAACCATTCCTGTGACACTAGTTATAGATTCCGATGATTCACTTCAGGTTTACTGTTTTCCTTGGACCGTCTTATTGGTGATAAAACACAGAAATTGCATCGGAATTAAATACAAAAGGCACAATGCCGACTTAAGTACAAGAACACAGACTCTTCTTACTGACTATGTTTTGTACCATTCCTGTGACACTATTTATAGATTCCGATGCTTCACTTCTGGTTTACTGTGTCCCTTGGACCTTCGTATTGACGATGAAACACAGAAATTGCATCGGAATTAAATACAAAAGGCACAATGCCAACTTAAGTACAAGAGGACTGACTCTTCCTACTGTCTATGATTTGAACTATTCCTGTGACACTAGTTACAGATTCCGATGTTTCACTTCAGGTTTACTGTATCCCTCTGACCTTTTTTTTGACGATGAAACACAGAAATTGCATCGAAATTAGATAAAAAAGGCAGAATGCCGAGTTAAGTACAAGAAGACTGACTCTTCTTACTGACTATATCTTGATCCATTCCTGTGACACTATTTATAGATTCCGATGCTACACTTCAGGTTTACTGTATCCCTTGGACCTTCTTATTCACGGTGAAACACAGAAATTGCATCGGAATTAAATACAAAAGGCACAATCCCTACTTACGTACAAGAAGACTGACTCTTCTTACTAACTATGGTTTGAACCCTTCCTGTGAAACATGTTATAGATTCCGATGCTTCATTTCAGGTTTACTTTATCCCTAGGACCTTCTTATTGACGATGAAACATAGAAGTTGCATCGGAACAAAATAAAAAATGGCACAATGCCGACTTATGTATAAGAAGACTGACTCTTCCTACTGTCTATGATTTGAACCATTCCTGTGACACTAGTTATAGATTCCGATGATTCACTTCAGGTTTACTGTTTTCCTTGGACCGTCTTATTGCTGATGAAACACAGAAATAGCATCGGGATTAAATACAAAAGGCACAATGCCGACTTAAGTACCAGAAGACTGACTCTTCTTACTGACTATGCTTTGAACCTTTCCTGTGACACTAGTTATAGATTCCGATGCTTCACTTCAGGTTTACTGTATCCCTATGACCTTCTTGTTGAGGATGAATCACAGAACTTGCATCGGAACTAAATACAAAAGGCACAATGCCAACTTAAGTACAAGAAGACTGACTCTTCTAACTGACTATGTTTTGAACCATTCCTGTGACACTAGTTATAGATTCTGATGCTTCACTTTAGGTTTACTGTATCCCTTGAACCTTCTTATTCGCGATGAAACACAGAAATTGCATCGGAATTAAATACAAAAGGTACAATGCCGACTCAAGTACAAGAAGACTGACTCATCTTACTGTCTATGCTTTGAATAAATCCTGTGACACTAGTTATAGATTCCGATGCTTCACTCCAGGTTTACTGTATCCCTTGGACCTACATATTGACGATGAAACACAGAAATTGCATCGGAATTAAATACAAAAGGCAGAATGCCGACTTAAGTACAAGAGGACTGACTCTTTTTACTGACTATGCTTTGAACCATTCCTGTTACACTAGTTATAGATTCCGATGCTTCACTTCAGGTTTACTGTATCCCTGTGTCCTTGTTATTGACGATAAAACACAGAAATTACATCGGAATTAAATACAAAAGCCACAATGCCGACTTAAGTACAAGAAGACTGACTATTCTTACTGTCTATGATTTGCATTATTCCTGTGACACTAGTTATAGAGTCCGATGCTTCACTTCAGATTTACTGTATCGCTCTGACGTAATTATTGACGATGAAACACAGATATTGCGTCGGAATTAAATACAAAAGGCACAATGCCGAATTAAGTACAAGAAGACTGACTCTTCTTACTGACTATGTTTTGAACCCTTCCTGTGACACTAGATATAGATTCCGATGCTTGACTCTAGGTTTACTGTATCCCTTGGACCTTCGTATTGACGATGAAACACAGAAATTGCATCGGAATTAAATAAAAAATGCACAATGCTGACTTAAGAACAAGAAGACTGACGCTTCTTACAGTCTATGCTTTGAACCATTCCTGTGACACTAGTTATAGAGTCCGATGCTTCACTTCAGATTTACTGTATCCCTCTGACGTTATTATTGACGATGAAACACAGATATTGCGTCGGAATTAAATACAAAAGGCACAATGCCGAATTAAGTACAAGAAGACTGGCTCTTCTTACTGACTATGCTTCGAACCATTCCTGTGACAGTGGTTATAGATTCCGATGCTTCACTTCAGTTTCACTGTATCCCTAGGACCTTCTTATTTGCGATGAAATACAGAAATTGCATCGGAATTAAATACAAAAGGCACAATGCCGACTTAAGAACAAGAAGACTGACTTATCTTGCTGTCTATGTTTTCAACCATTCCTGTGACACTAGTTATAGATTCCGATGCTTCACTCCAGGTTTACAGTATCCCTTGGAGCTTCATATTGACGATGAAACACAGAAATTGCGTCGGAATTAAATACAAAAGGCACAATGCCGACTTAAGTACAAGAAGACTGACTCTTCTTACTGTCTATGTTTTGAACCATTCCTGTGTCACTAGTTATAGATTCCGATGCTTCACGACAGATTTACTGTATCCCTCTGTCGTTCTTATTGACGATGAAACACAGAAATTGCGTCGGAATTAAATACAAAAGGCACTATGCCGACTTAAGTTCAAGAAGACTGGCTCTTCTTACTGACTATGCTTTGAACCATTCCTGTGACACTAGTTATAGATTCCGATGGTTCACTTCAGATTCACTGTATCCCTTGGACCTTCTTATTGACGATGAAACACAGAAGTTGCTTCGGAATTAAATACAAAAGACACAATGCCGACTTAAGTACAAGAAGACTGGCTCTTCTTACTAACTATGGTTCAAATGGCTCTGAGCACTATGGGACTTAACATCTGTGGTCATCAGTCCCCTAGAACTTAGAACTATTTAAACCTAACTAACCTAAGGACATCACACACATCCATGCCCGAGGCAGGATTCGAACCTGCGACCGTAGCAGTCGCGCGGTTCCGGACTGAGCGCCTGAACCGCGAGACCACCGCGGCCGGCTTACTAACTATGCTTCGAACCATTCCTGTGACACTAGTTATAGATTCCGATGCTTTACTTCCGTTTCACTGTATCCTTGGACCTTCTTATTGACGATGAAACACAGAAATTGCATCGGAATTAAATAGAAAAGGCACAATGCCGATTTAAGTACAAGAAGACCGACTCTTCTTACTGTCTTTGTTTTGAACCATTCCTGTGACACTAGTTATAGATTCCGATGCTTCTCTCCAGGTTTACTGTATTCCTTGGACTTTCTTATTGACGATGAAGCAAAGAAATTGCATCGGAATCAAATACAAAAGCACAATGCCGACTTAAGTACAAGAAGACGGACTCTTTTTACTGACTATGTTTTGAACAATTCCTGTGACACTAGTTATAGATTCCGATGCGTCACTTCAGGTTTACTGTATCCCTTGGACCTTCCTATTGACGATGAGACACAGAAATCGCATCGGAATTAAATAGAAGAAGCACATGCCGACTTAAGTACAAAAAGACTGACTCTTCCTACTCTCTATGTTTTGAACCATTCCTGTGACACTAGTTTTTTATTACGATGCTTCACTTGAGGTTTACTGTATCCCTCGGACCTTCTTATGGACGATGAAACACAGAAATTGCATCGGAATAAGATACAAAAGGCACAATGCCGACTTAAGTACAAGAAGACTGAATCTTCCAACTCTCTATGTTTTGAACCATTCCTGTGACACTAGTTATCGAATCCGATGCTTCTCTTCAGGTTTACTGTATCCCTCTGACCTTCTTATTGACGAAGAAACACAGAAATTGCATCGGAATTAAATAGAAAAGGCACAATACCGACTTAAGTACAAGAAGACTGATTCTTCCTACTGTCTATGTTTTGTAACATTCCTGTGACACTAGTTATAGATTCCGATGCTTACTTCAGGTTTACTGTATCCCTTGAACCTTCTTATTAACGATGAAATACACAAATTGCATCGGAATTAAATAGAAAAGGCACAATGCCGACTTAAGTACAAGAAGACCGACTCATCTTACTGTCTTTGTTTTGAACCATTCCTGTGACACTAGTTATAGATTCCGATGCTTCTCTCCAGGTTTACTGTATCCCTTGGACTTTCTTATTGACGATGAAGCAAAGAAATTGCATCGGAATCAAATACAAAAGCACAATGCCGACTTAAGTACAAGAAGACGGACTCTTTTTACTGACTATGTTTTGAACAATTCCTGTGACACTAGTTATAGATTCCGATGCGTCACTTCAGGTTTAATGTATCCCTTGGACCTTCCTATTGACGATGAGACACAGAAATCGCATCGGAATTAAATAGAAGAATCACATGCCGACATAAGTACAAAAAGACTGACTCTTCCTACTCTCTATGTTTTGAACCATTCCTGTGACACTAGTTTTTTATTCCGATGCTTCACTTGAGGTTTACTGTATCCCTCGGACCTTCTTATGGACGATGAAACACAGAAATTGCATCGGAATAAGATACAAAAGGCACAATGCCGACTTAAGTACAAGAAGACTGAATCTTCCAACTCTCTATGTTTTGAACCATTCCTGTGACACTAGTTATCGAATCCGATGCTTCTCTTCAGGTTTACTGTAACCCTCTGACCTTCTTATTGACGAAGAAACACAGAAATTGCATCGGAATTAAATAGAAAAGGCACAATACCGACTTAAGTACAAGAAGACTGATTCTTCCTACTGTCTATGATTTGTACCATTCCTGTGACACTAGTTATAGATTCCGATGCTTACTTCAGGTTTACTGTATCCCTTGAACCTTCTTATTAACGATGAAACACACAAATTGCATCGGAATTAAATACAAAAGGCACAATGCCGACTTAAGTACAAGAAGACTGTCTCTTCCTACTGACTATGTTTTGAACCATTCCTGTGACACTAGTTATTGATTCCGGTGCTTCACTTCAGGTTTACTGTATCCCTCTGAGCTTCTTACTGACGATGAAACACAGAAATTGCATCGGAATTAAATATAAAAGGCACAAAGGAGACATAAGTACATGTAGACTGACTTTTCCTATTGTCTATGATATGAACCATTCCTGTGACACTAGTTATAGATTCCGATGCTTCACTTCAGATTCACTGTATCCCTTGGACCTTCTTATTGACGATAAAACACAGAAATTGCGTCGGAATTAAATACAAAAGACACAATGCCGACCTAAGTACAAGAACACTGGCTCTTCTTACTGACTATGCTTTGAACCATTCCTGTGACACTAGTTATAGATTCCGATGCTTCATTTCAGGTTTACTGTATCCTTCTGCCCTTCTTATTGACGATGAAACACAGAAATTGCATCGGAATTAAATACAAAAGGCACAATGCCGACTTAAGTACAAGAAGACCGACTCATCTTACTGTCTTTGTTTTGAACCATTCCTGTGACACTAGTTATACATTCCGATGCTTCACTCCAGGTTTATTGTATCCCATGGACCTTCTTATTGACGATGAAGCAAAGAAATTGCATCGGAATCAAATACAAAAGCGCAATGCCGACTTAAGTACAAGAAGACGGACTCTTTTTACTGACTATCTTTTGAACCATTCCTGTGACACTAATTATAGATTCCGATGCTTACTTCAGGTTTACTGTATCCCTTGGACATTCTTATTGACGATGAAACACAGAAATTGCATCGGAATTAAATACAAAAGGCACAATGCCGACTAATGTACAAGAAGACTGACTCTTCCAACTGTCTACGTTTCGAACCATTCCTGTGACACTAGTTATAGATTCCGATGCTTCACTTCAGGTTTACTGTATCCCTCTGACCTTCTTATTGACGATGAAACACAGAAATTGCATCGGAATTGAATACAAAAGGCACAATGCTGACTTAACTATAAGGAGACTGACTCTTCTTACTGACTATGTTTTGAACCATTCCTGCGACACTAGTTATAGATTCCGATACTTAACTTCAGGATAACTGTATCCCACTGACCTTCTTAGTGACGATGAAACACAGAAATTGCATCGAAATTAAATACAAAAGGCACAATGCCGACTTAGGTACAAGAAGACTGACTCTTCTTACTGACTATGTTTTGAACCATTCCTGTGACACTAGTTATAGATTCTAATGCTTCTCTTCAGGTTTTCTGTATCCCTTGGACCTTCTTATTGGCGATGAAACACATAAAGAGCATCGGTATTAAATACAAAAGGCACAATGCCGACTTAAGTACAAGAAGACTGACTCATCTTACTGTCTATGTTTTGAACCATTCCTGTGACACTAGTTATAGATTCCGATGCTTCACTCCAGGTTTACTGTATCCCTTGGACCTTCATATTGACGATGAAACACAGAAATTGCATCGGAATTAAATGCAAAAGGCAAAATGCCGGCTTAACTACAATAAGACTGACTCCTCTTCTGTCTATGCTTTGAACCATTCCTGTGTCAGTGGTTATAGATTTCGATGCTTAACTTCACGTTTACTGTATCCCTTGGACCTTCTTATTGACGATGAAACACAGAAATTGCATCGGAATTAAATACAAAAGGCACAATGCCGACTTAAGTACAAAAGACTGACTCTTCTTACTGACTATGTATTGAACCATTCCTGTGACACTAGTTATAGATTCCGATGCTTCACTTCATGTTTACTGTATCCCTCTGACCTTCTTATTGACGATGAAACACAGAAATTGCATCGGAATTAAATAAATAATGCACAATGCCGACTTAAGAACAATGAGACTGACTCTTCTTACTGTCTATGCTTTGAACCATTCCTGTGACACTAGTTACAGATTCAGAGGCTTCACTCCAGTTTTACTGTATCCCTTGGACCTTCTTATTTACGATGAAACACAGAAATTGCATCGGAATTAAATACAAAAGGCACAATGCCGACTTAAGTACAAGAAGACTGGCTCTTCTTACTGACTATGCTTTGAACAATTCCTGTGGCACTAGTTATAGATTCCGATGCTTCTCTTCAGGTTTACTGTATCCCTCTGACCTTCTTATTGACGAAGAAACACAGAAACTGCATCGGAATTAAATAGAAAAGGCACAATACCGACTTAAGTACAAGAAGACTGATTCTTCCTACTGTCTATGTTTTGTAACATTCCTGTGACACTAGTTATAGATTCCGATGCTTACTTCAGGTTTACTGTATCCCTTGAACCTTCTTATTAACGATGAAATACACAAATTGCATCGGAATTAAATAGAAAAGGCACAATGCCGACTTAAGTACAAGAAGACCGACTCATCTTACTGTCTTTGTTTTGAACCATTCCTGTGACACTAGTTTTTTATTCCGATGCTTCACTTGAGGTTTACTGTATCCCTCGGACCTTCTTATGGACGATGAAACACAGAAATTGCATCGGAATAAGATACAAAAGGCACAATGCCGACTTAAGTACAAGATGACTGAATCTTCCAACTCTCTATGTTTTGAACCATTCCTGTGACACTAGTTATCGAATCCGATGCTTCTCTTCAGGTTTACTGTAACCCTCTGACCTTCTTATTGACGAAGAAACACAGAAATTGCATCGGAATTAAATAGAAAAGGCACAATACCGACTTAAGTACAAGAAGACTGATTCTTCCTACTGTCTATGATTTGTACCATTCCTGTGACACTAGTTATAGATTCCGATGCTTACTTCAGGTTTACTGTATCCCTTGAACCTTCTTATTAACGATGAAACACACAAATTGCATCGGAATTAAATACAAAAGGCACAATGCCGACTTAAGTACAAGAAGACTGTCTCTTCCTACTGACTATGTTTTGAACCATTCCTGTGACACTAGTTATTGATTCCGGTGCTTCACTTCAGGTTTACTGTATCCCTCTGAGCTTCTTATTGACAATGAAACACAGAAATTGCATCGGAATTAAATATAAAAGGCACAAAGCAGACATAAGTACATGTAGACTGACTTTTCCTATTGTCTATGATATGAACCATTCCTGTGACACTAGTTATAGATTCCGATGCTTCACTTCAGATTCACTGTATCCCTTGGACCTTCTTATTGACGATAAAACACAGAAATTGCGTCGGAATTAAATACAAAAGACACAATGCCGACCTAAGTACAAGAATACTGGCTCTTCTTACTGACTATGCTTTGAACCATTCCTGTGACACTAGTTATAGATTCCGATGCTTCATTTCAGGTTTACTGTATCCTTCTGCCCTTCTTATTGACGATGAAACACAGAAATTGCATCGGAATTAAATACAAAAGGCACAATGCCGACTTAAGTACAAGAAGACCGACTCATCTTACTGTCTTTGTTTTGAACCATTCCTGTGACACTAGTTATAGATTCCGATGCTTCACTCCAGGTTTATTGTATCCCTTGGACCTTCTTATTGACGATGTAGCAAAGAAATTGCATCGGAATCAAATACAAAAGCGCAATGCCGACTTAAGTACAAGAAGACGGACTCTTTTTACTGACTATCTTTTGAACCATTCCTGTGACACTAATTATAGATTCCGATGCTTACTTCAGGTTTACTGTATCCCTTGGACATTCTTATTGACGATGAAACAGAGAAATTGCATCGGAATTAAATACAAAAGGCACAATGCCGACTAATGTACAAGAAGACTGACTCTTCCAACTGTCTACGTTTCGAACCATTCCTGTGACACTAGTTATGGATTCCGATGCTTCACTTCAGGTTTACTGTATCCCTCTGACCTTCTTATTGACGATGAAACACAGAAATTGCATCGGAATTGAATACAAAAGGCACAATGCTGACTTAACTATAAGGAGACTGACTCTTCTTACTGACTATGCTTTGAACCATTCCTGCGACACTAGTTATAGATTCCGATGCTTAACTTCAGGATAACTGTATCCCACTGACCTTCTTAGTGACGATGAAACACAGAAATTGCATCGAAATTAAATACAAAAGGCACAATGCCGACTTAGGTACAAGAAGACTGACTCTTCTTACTGACTATGTTTTGAACCATTCCTGTGACACTAGTTATAGATTCTAATGCTTCTCTTCAGGTTTTCTGTATCCCTTGGACCTTCTTATTGGCGATGAAACACATAAAGAGCATCGGTATTAAATACAAAAGGCACAATGCCGACTTAAGTACAAGAAGACTGACTCAACTTACTGTCTATGTTTTGAACCATTCCTGTGACACTAGTTATAGATTCCGATGCTTCACTCCAGGTTTACTGTATCCCTTGGACCTTCATATTGACGATGAAACACAGAAATTGCATCGGAATTAAATGCAAAAGGCAAAATGCCGGCTTAACTACAATAAGACTGACTCCTCTTCTGTCTATGCTTTGAACCATTCCTGTGTCAGTGGTTATAGATTTCGATGCTTCACTTCACGTTTACTGTATCCCTTGGACCTTCTTATTGACGATGAAACACAGAAATTGCATCGGAATTAAATACAAAAGGCACAATGCCGACTTAAGTACAAAAGACTGACTCTTCTTACTGACTATGTATTGAACCATTCCTGTGACACTAGTTATAGATTCCGATGCTTCACTTCATGTTTACTGTATCCCTCTGACCTTCTTATTGACGATGAAACACAGAAATTGCATCGGAATTAAATAAATAATGCACAATGCCGACTTAAGAACAATGAGACTGACTCTTCTTACTGTCTATGCTTTGAACCATTCCTGTGACACTAGTTACAGATTCAGAGGCTTCACTCCAGTTTTACTGTATCCCTTGGACCTTCTTATTTACGATGAAACACAGAAATTGCATCGGAATTAAATACAAAAGGCACAATGCCGACTTAAGTACAAGAAGACTGGCTCTTCTTACTGACTATGCTTTGAACAATTCCTGTGGCACTAGTTATAGATTCCGATGCTTCTCTTCAGGTTTACTGTATCCCTCTGACCTTCTTATTGACGAAGAAACACAGAAACTGCATCGGAATTAAATAGAAAAGGCACAATACCGACTTAAGTACAAGAAGACTGATTCTTCCTACTGTCTATGTTTTGTAACATTCCTGTGACACTAGTTATAGATTCCGATGCTTACTTCAGGTTTACTGTATCCCTTGAACCTTCTTATTAACGATGAAATACACAAATTGCATCGGAATTAAATAGAAAAGTCACAATGCCGACTTAAGCACAAGAAGACCGAATCATCTTACTGTCTTTGTTTTGAACCAATCCTGTGACACTAGTTATAGATTCCGATGCTTCTCTCCAGGTTTACTGTATCCCTTGGACTTTCTTATTGACGATGAAGCAAAGAAATTGCATCGGAATCAAATACAAAAGCACAATGCCGACTTAAGTACAAGATGACGGACTCTTTTTACTGACTATGTTTTGAACAATTCCTGTGACACTAGTTATAGATTCCGATGCGTCACTTCAGGTTTACTGTATCCCTTGGACCTTCCTATTGACGATGAGACACAGAAATCGCATCGGAATTAAATAGAAGAAGCACATGCCGACTTAAGTAC
Organism: Schistocerca serialis cubense; assembly: GCF_023864345.2. NCBI lineage: Eukaryota > Metazoa > Arthropoda > Insecta > Orthoptera > Acrididae > Schistocerca > Schistocerca serialis. The sequence goes on along the minus strand of NC_064639.1, from coordinate 7,828,831 downwards.
AAAAAGACTGACTCTTCCTACTCTCTATGTTTTGAACCATTCCTGTGACACTAGTTTTTTATTCCGATGCTTCACTTGAGGTTTACTGTATCCCTCGGACCTTCTTATGGACGATGAAACACAGAAATTGCATCGGAATAAGATACAAAAGGCACAATGCCGACTTAAGTACAAGATGACTGAATCTTCCAACTCTCTATGTTTTGAACCATTCCTGTGACACTAGTTATCGAATCCGATGCTTCTCTTCAGGTTTACTGTAACCCTCTGACCTTCTTATTGACGAAGAAACACAGAAATTGGATCGGAATTAAATAGAAAAGGCACAATACCGACTTAAGTACAAGAAGACTGATTCTTCCTACTGTCTATGATTTGTACCATTCCTGTGACACTAGTTATAGATTCCGATGCTTACTTCAGGTTTACTGTATCCCTTGAACCTTCTTATTAACGATGAAACACACAAATTGCATCGGAATTAAATACAAAATGCACAATGCCGACTTAAGTACAAGAAGACTGTCTCTTCCTACTGACTATGTTTTGAACCATTCCTGTGACACTAGTTATTGATTCCGGTGCTTCACTTCAGGTTTACTGTATCCCTCTGAGCTTCTTATTGACAATGAAACACAGAAATTGCATCGGAATTAAATATAAAAGGCACAAAGCAGACATAAGTACATGTAGACTGACTTTTCCTATTGTCTATGATATGAACCATTCCTGTGACACTAGTTATAGATTCCGATGCTTCACTTCAGATTCACTGTATCCCTAGGACCTTCTTATTGACGATAAAACACAGAAATTGCGTCGGAATTAAATACAAAAGACACAATGCCGACCTAAGTACAAGAACACTGGCTCTTCTTACTGACTATGCTTTGAACCATTCCTGTGACACTAGTTATAGATTCCGATGCTTCATTTCAGGTTTACTGTATCCTTCTGCCCTTCTTATTGACGATGAAACACAGATATTGCATCGGAATTAAATACAAAAGGCACAATGCCGACTTAAGTACAAGAAAACCGAGTCATCTTACTGTCTTTGTTTTGAACCATTCCTGTGACACTAGTTATAGATTCCGATGCTTCACTCCAGGTTTATTGTATCCCTTGGACCTTCTTATTGACGATGAAGCAAAGAAATTGCATCGGAATCAAATACAAAAGCGCAATGCCGACTTAAGTACAAGAAGACGGACTCATTTTACTGACTATCTTTTGAACCATTCCTGTGACACTAATTATAGATTCCGATGCTTACTTCAGGTTTACTGTATCCCTTGGACATTCTTATTGACGATGAAACACAGAAATTGCATCGGAATTAAATACAAAAGGCACAATGCCGACTAATGTACAAGAAGACTGACTCTTCCAACTGTCTACGTTTCGAACCATTCCTGTGACACTAGTTATAGATTCCGATGCTTCACTTCAGGTTTACTGTATCCCTCTGACCTTCTTATTGACGATGAAACACAGAAATTGCATCGGAATTGAATACAAAAGGCACAATGCTGACTTAACTATAAGGAGACTGACTCTTCTTACTGACTATGTTTTGAACCATTCCTGCGACACTAGTTATAGATTCCGATGCTTAACTTCAGGATAACTGTATCCCACTGACCTTCTTAGTGACGATGAAACACAGAAATTGCATCGAAATTAAACACAAAAGGCACAATGCCGACTTAGGTACAAGAAGACTGACTCTTCTTACTGACTATGTTTTGAACCATTCCTGTGACACTTGTTATAGATTCTAATGCTTCTCTTCAGGTTTTCTGTATCCCTTGGACCTTCTTATTGGCGATGAAACACATAAAGAGCATCGGTATTAAATACAAAAGGCACAATGCCGACTTAAGTACAAGAAGACTGACTCATCTTACTGTCTATGTTTTGAACCATTCCTGTGACACTAGTTATAGATTCCGATGCTTCACTCCAGGTTTACTGTATCCCTTGGACCTTCATATTGACGATGAAACACAGAAATTGCATCGGAATTAAATACAAAAGGCAAAATGCCGGCTTAACTACAATAAGACTGACTCCTCTTCTGTCTATGCTTTGAACCATTCCTGTGTCAGTGGTTATAGATTTCGATGCTTCACTTCACGTTTACTGTATCCCTTGGACCTTCTTATTGACGATGAAACACAGAAATTGCATCGGAATTAAATACAAAAGGCACAATGCCGACTTAAGTACAAAAGACTGACTCTTCTTACTGACTATGTATTGAACCATTCCTGTGACACTAGTTATAGATTCCGATGCTTCACTTCATGTTTACTGTATCCCTCTGACCTTCTTATTGACGATGAAACACAGAAATTGCATCGGAATTAAATAAATAATGCACAATGCCGACTTAAGAACAATGAGACTGACTCTTCTTACTGTCTATGCTTTGAACCATTCCTGTGACACTAGTTTTTTATTCCGATGCTTCACTTGAGGTTTACTGTATCCCTCGGACCTTCTTATGGACGATGAAACACAGAAATTGCATCGGAATAAGATACAAAAGGCACAATGCCGACTTAAGTACAAGAAGACTGAATCTTCCAACTCTCTATGTTTTGAACCATTCCTGTGACACTAGTTATCGAATCCGATGCTTCTCTTCAGGTTTACTGTATCCCTCTGACCTTCTTATTGACGAAGAAACACAGAAATTGCATCGGAATTAAATAGAAAAGGCACAATACCGACTTAAGTACAAGAAGACTGATTCTTCCTACTGTCTATGTTTTGTAACATTCCTGTGACACTAGTTATAGATTCCGATGCTTACTTCAGGTTTACTGTATCCCTTGAACCTTCTTATTAACGATGAAATACACAAATTGCATCGGAATTAAATAGAAAAGGCACAATGCCGACTTAAGTACAAGAAGACCGACTCATCTTACTGTCTTTGTTTTGAACCATTCCTGTGACACTAGTTATAGATTCCGATGCTTCTCTCCAGGTTTACTGTATCCCTTGGACTTCCTTATTGACGATGAAGCAAAGAAATTGCATCGGAATCAAATACAAAAGCACAATGCCGACTTAAGTACAAGAAGACGGACTCTTTTTACTGACTATGTTTTGAACAATTCCTGTGACACTAGTTATAGATTCCGATGCGTCACTTCAGGTTTACTGTATCCCTTGGACCTTCCTATTGACGATGAGACACAGAAATCGCATCGGAATTAAATAGAAGAAGCACATGCCGACTTAAGTACAAAAAGACTGACTCTTCCTACTCTCTATGTTTTGAACCATTCCTGTGACACTAGTTTTTTATTCCGATGCTTCACTTGAGGTTTACTGTATCCCTCGGACCTTCTTATGGACGATGAAACACAGAAATTGCATCGGAATAAGATACAAAAGGCACAATGCCGACTTAAGTACAAGAAGACTGAATCATCCAACTCTCTATGTTTTGAACCATTCCTGTGACATTAGTTATCGAATCCGATGCTTCTCTTCAGGTTTACTGTAACCCTCTGACCTTCTTATTGACGAAGAAACACAGAAATTGCATCGGAATTAAATAGAAAAGGCACAATACCGACTTAAGTACAAGAAGACTGATTCTTCCTACTGTCTATGATTTGTACCATTCCTGTGACACTAGTTATAGATTCCGATGCTTACTTCAGGTTTACTGTATCCCTTGAACCTTCTTATTAACGATGAAACACACAAATTGCATCGGAATTAAATACAAAAGGCACAATGCCGACTTAAGTACAAGAAGACTGTCTCTTCCTACTGACTATGTTTTGAACCATTCCTGTGACACTAGTTATTGATTCCGGTGCTTCACTTCAGGTTTACTGTATCCCTCTGAGCTTCTTATTGACGATGAAACACAGAAATTGCATCGGAATTAAATATAAAAGGCACAAAGCAGACATAAGTACATGTAGACTGACTTTTCCTATTGTCTATGATATGAACCATTCCTGTGACACTAGTTATAGATTCCGATGCTTCACTTCAGATTCACTATATCCCTTGGACCTTCTTATTGACGATAAAACACAGAAATTGCGTCGGAATTAAATACAAAAGACACAATGCCGACCTAAGTACAAGAACACTGGCTCTTCTTACTGACTATGCTTTGAACCATTCCTGTGACACTAGTTATAGATTCCGATGTTTCATTTCAGGTTTACTGTATCCTTCTGCCCTTCTTATTGACGATGAAACACAGAAATTGCATCGGAATTAAATACAAAAGGCACAATGCCGACTTAAGTACAAGAAGACCGACTCATCTTACTGTCTTTGTTTTGAACCAATCCTGTGACACTAGTTATAGATTCCGATGCTTCACTCCAGGTTTATTGTATCCCTTGGACCTTCTTATTGACGATGAAGCAAAGAAATTGCATCGGAATCAAATACAAAAGCGCAATGCCGACTTAAGTACAAGAAGACGGACTCTTTTTACTGACTATCTTTTGAACCATTCCTGTGACACTAATTATAGATTCCGATGCTTACTTCAGGTTTACTGTATCCCTTGGACATTCTTATTGACGATGAAACACAGAAATTGCATCGGATTTAAATACAAAAGGCACAATGCCGACTAATGTACAAGAAGACTGACTCTTCCAACTGTCTACGTTTCGAACCATTCCTGTGACACTAGTTATAGATTCCGATGCTTCACTTCAGGTTTACTGTATCCCTCTGACCTTCTTATTGACGATGAAACACAGAAATTGCATCGGAATTGAATACAAAAGGCACAATGCTGACTTAACTACAAGGAGACTGACTCTTCTTACTGACTATGTTTTGTACCATTCCTGCGACACTAGTTATAGATTCCGATGCTTAACTTCAGGATAACTGTATCCCACTGACCTTCTTAGTGACGATGAAACACAGAAATTGCATCGAAATTAAATACAAAAGGCACAATGCCGACTTAGGTACAAGAAGACTGACTCTTCTTACTGACTATGTTTTGAACCATTCCTGTGACACTAGTTATAGATTCTAATTCTTCTCTTCAGGTTTTCTGTATCCCTTGGACCTTCTTATTGGCGATGAAACACATAAAGAGCATCGGTATTAAATACAAAAGGCACAATGCCGACTTAAGTACAAGAAGACTGACTCATCTTACTGTCTATGTTTTGAACCATTCCTGTGACACTAGTTATAGATTCCGATGCTTCACTCCAGGTTTACTGTATCCCTTGGACCTTCATATTGACGATGAAACACAGAAATTGCATCGGAATTAAATACAAAAGGCAAAATGCCGGCTTAACTATAATAAGACTGACTCCTCTTCTGTCTATGCTTTGAACCATTCCTGTGTCAGTGGTTATAGATTTCGATGCTTCACTTCACGTTTACTGTATCCCTTGGACCTTCTTATTGACGATGAAACACAGAAATTGCATCGGAATTAAATACAAAAGGCACAATGCCGACTTAAGTACAAAAGACTGACTCTTCTTACTGACTATGTATTGAACCATTCCTGTGACACTAGTTATAGATTCCGATGCTTCACTTCATGTTTACTGTATCCCTCTGACCTTCTTATTGACGATGAAACACAGAAATTGCATCGGAATTAAATAAATAATGCACAATGCCGACTTAAGAACAATGAGACTGACTCTTCTTACTGTCTATGCTTTGAACCATTCCTGTGACACTAGTTACAGATTCAGAGGCTTCACTCCAGTTTTACTGTATCCCTTGGACCTTCTTATTTACGATGAAACACAGAAATTGCATCGGAATTAAATACAAAAGGCACAATGCCGACTTAAGTACATGAAGACTGGCTCTTCTTACTGACTATGCTTTGAACAATTCCTGTGGCACTAGTTATAGATTCCGATGCTTCACTTCAGTTTCACTGTATCCCTTGGACCTTCTTATTGACGATGAAACACAGAAATTGCATCGGAATTAAATAGAAAAGGCACAATGCCGACTTAAGTACAAGAAGACTGGCTCTTCTTACTGACTATGCTTTGAACCATTCCTGTGACACTAGTTATAGATTCCGATACTTCACTTCAGTTTCACTGTATCCCTTGGACCTTCTTATTTACGATGAAACACAGAAATTGCATCGGAATTAAATACAAAAGGCACAATGCCGACTTAAGTACAAGAAGACTGGCTCTTCTTACTGACTATGCTTTGAACAATTCCTGTGGCACTAGTTATAGATTCCGATGCTTCACTTCAGTTTCACTGTATCCCTTGGACCTTCTTATTGACGATGAAACCCAGAAACTGCATCGGAATTAAATACAAAAGGCCCAATGCCGGCTTAAGTACAAGAAGACTGACTCTTCATACTGTCTATGATTTGAACCATTCCTGTGACAATAGTTATAGATTCCGATGCTTCATTTCAGGTTTACTGTATCCTTCTGCACTTCTTATTGACGATGAAACACAGAAATTGCATCGGAATTAAATATAAAAGGCACAATGCCGTCTTAAGTACAAGAAGACTGACCCTGCTTACTGTCTATGTTTTGAACCATTAATGTGATACTAGTTATAAGTTCTGATGCCTCACTGCAGGTTTACTGTATCCCTTGGACCTTCTTATTGGCGATGAAACACAGAAATTGCATCGGAATTAAATACAAAAGCACAATGCCGACTTAAGTGCAAGAAGACGGACTCTTCTTACTGACTATGTTTTTAACCATCCTGTGACACTAGTTATAGATTCCGATGCTTCACTTCAGGTTTACTGTATCCCTTGGACATTCCTATTGACGATGAGACACAGATATAGCATCGGAATTAAATAGAAAAAGCACAACGCCGACTAAAGCACAAAAAGACTGACTCTTCCTACTCTCTATATGTTGAACCATTCCTGTGACACTAGTTTGTTATTCCGATGCTTCACTTGACGTTTACTGTATCCCTCGGACCTTCTTATGGACGGTGAAACACAGAAATTGCATCGGAATAAAATACAAAAGGCACAATCCCGACTTAAGTACAAGAAGACTAAATCTCCCAACCCTCTATGTTTTGTACCAATCCTGTGACACTAGATATAGTTTCCGATGCTTAACTTCAGGATAACTGTATCCCACTGACCTTCTTAGTGACGATGAAACACAGAAATTGCATCGAAATTAAATACAAAAGGCACAATGCCGACTTAGGTACAAGAAGACTGACTCTTCTTACTGACTATGTTTTGAACCATTCCTGTGACACTAGTTATAGATTCTAATGCTTCTCTTCAGGTTTTCTGTATCCCTTGGACCTTCTTATTGGCGATGAAACACATAAAGAGCATCGGTATTAAATACAAAAGGCACAATGCCGACTTAAGTACAAGAAGACTGACTCATCTTACTGTCTATGTTTTGAACCATTCCTGTGACACTAGTTATAGATTCCGATGCTTCACTCCAGGTTTACTGTATCCCTTGGACCTTCCTATTGACGATGAAACACAGAAATTGCATCGGAATTAAATACAAAAGGCAAAATGCCGGCTTAACTACAATAAGACTGACTAATCTTCTGTCTATGCTTTGAACCATTCCTGTGTCAGTGGTTATAGATTTCGATGCTTCACTTCACGTTTACTGTATCCCTTGGACCTTCTTATTGACGATGAAACACAGAAATTGCATCGGAATTAAATACAAAAGGCACAATGCCGACTTAAGTACAAAAGACTGACTCTTCTTACTGACTATGTATTGAACCATTCCTGTGACACTAGTTATAGATTCCGATGCTTCACTTCATGTTTACTGTATCCCTCTGACCTTCTTATTGACGATGAAACACAGAAATTGCATCGGAATTAAATAAATAATGCACAATGCCGACTTAAGAACAATGAGACTGACTCTTCTTACTGTCTATGCTTTGAACCATTCCTGTGACACTAGTTACAGATTCAGAGGCTTCACTCCAGTTTTACTGTATCCCTTGGACCTTCTTATTTACGATGAAACACAGAAATTGCATCGGAATTAAATACAAAAGGCACAATGCCGACTTAAGTACAAGAAGACTGGCTCTTCTTACTGACTATGCTTTGAACAATTCCTGTGGCACTAGTTATAGATTCCGATGCTTACTTCAGGTTTACTGTATCCCTTGGACCTTCCTATTGACGATGAGACACAGAAATCGCATCGGAATTAAATAGAAGAAGCACATGCCGACTTAAGTACAAAAAGACTGACTCTTCCTACTCTCTATGTTTTGAACCATTCCTGTGACACTAGTTTTTTATTCCGATGCTTCACTTGAGGTTTACTGTATCCCTCGGACCTTCTTATGGACGATGAAACACAGAAATTGCATCGGAATAAGATACAAAAGGCACAATGCCGACTTAAGTACAAGAAGACTGAATCATCCAACTCTCTATGTTTTGAACCATTCCTGTGACACTAGTTATCGAATCCGATGCTTCTCTTCAGGTTTACTGTAACCCTCTGACCTTCTTATTGACGAAGAAACACAGAAATTGCATCGGAATTAAATAGAAAAGGCACAATACCGACTTAAGTACAAGAAGACTGATTCTTCCTACTGTCTATGATTTGTACCATTCCTGTGACACTAGTTATAGATTCCGATGCTTACTTCAGGTTTACTGTATTCCTTGAACCTTCTTATTAACGATGAAACACACAAATTGCATCGGAATTAAATACAAAAGGCACAATGCCGACTTAAGTACAAGAAGACTGTCTCTTCCTACTGACTATGTTTTGAACCATTCCTGTGACACTAGTTATTGATTCCGGTGCTTCACTTCAGGTTTACTGTATCCCTCTGAGCTTCTTATTGACGATGAAACACAGAAATTGCATCGGAATTAAATATAAAAGGCACAAAGCAGACATAAGTACATGTAGACTGACTTTTCCTATTGTCTATGATATGAACCATTCCTGTGACACTAGTTATAGATTCCGATGCTTCACTTCAGATTCACTGTATCCCTTGGACCTTCTTATTGACGATAAAACACAGAAATTGCGTCGGAATTAAATACAAAAGACACAATGCCGACCTAAGTACAAGAACACTGGCTCTTCTTACTGACTATGCTTTGAACCATTCCTGTGACACTAGTTATAGATTCCGATGCTTCATTTCAGGTTTACTGTATCCTTCTGCCCTTCTTATTGACGATGAAACACAGAAATTGCATCGGAATTAAATACAAAAGGCACAATGCCGACTTAAGTACAAGAAGACCGACTCATCTTACTGTCTTTGTTTTGAACCAATCCTGTGACACTAGTTATAGATTCCGATGCTTCACTCCAGGTTTATTGTATCCCTTGGACCTTCTTATTGACGATGAAGCAAAGAAATTGCATCGGAATCAAATACAAAAGCGCAATGCCGACTTAAGTACAAGAAGACGGACTCTTTTTACTGACTATCTTTTGAACCATTCCTGTGACACTAATTATAGATTCCGATGCTTACTTCAGGTTTACTGTATCCCTTGGACATTCTTATTGACGATGAAACACAGAAATTGCATCGGAATTAAATACAAAAGGCACAATGCCGACTAATGTACAAGAAGACTGACTCTTCCAACTGTCTACGTTTCGAACCATTCCTGTGACACTAGTTATAGATTCCGATGCTTCACTTCAGGTTTACTGTATCCCTCTGACCTTCTTATTGACGATGAAACACAGAAATTGCATCGGAATTGAATACAAAAGGCACAATGCTGACTTAACTATAAGGAGACTGACTCTTCTTACTGACTATGTTTTGTACCATTCCTGCGACACTAGTTATAGATTCCGATGCTTAACTTCAGGATAACTGTATCCCACTGACCTTCTTAGTGACGATGAAACACAGAAATTGCATCGAAATTAAATACAAAAGGCACAATGCCGACTTAGGTACAAGAAGACTGACTCTTCTTACTGACTATGTTTTGAACCATTCCTGTGACACTAGTTATAGATTCTAATGCTTCTCTTCAGGTTTTCTGTATCCCTTGGACCTTCTTATTGGCGATGAAACACATAAAGAGCATCGGTATTAAATACAAAAGGCACAATGCCGACTTAAGTACAAGAAGACTGACTCATCTTACTGTCTATGTTTTGAACCATTCCTGTGACACTAGTTATAGATTCCGATGCTTCACTCCAGGTTTACTGTATCCCTTGGACCTTCATATTGACGATGAAACACAGAAATTGCATCGGAATTAAATACAAAAGGCAAAATGCCGGCTTAACTACAATAAGACTGACTCCTCTTCTGTCTATGCTTTGAACCATTCCTGTGTCAGTGGTTATAGATTTCGATTCTTCACTTCACGTTTACTGTATCCCTTGGACCTTCTTATTGACGATGAAACACAGAAATTGCATCGGAATTAAATACAAAAGGCACAATGCCGACTTAAGTACAAAAGACTGACTCTTCTTACTGACTATGTATTGAACCATTCCTGTGACACTAGTTATAGATTCCGATGCTTCACTTCATGTTTACTGTATCCCTCTGACCTTCTTATTGACGATGAAACACAGAAATTGCATCGGAATTAAATAAATAATGCACAATGCCGACTTAAGAACAATGAGACTGACTCTTCTTACTGTCTATGCTTTGAACCATTCCTGTGACACTAGTTACAGATTCAGAGGCTTCACTCCAGTTTTACTGTATCCCTTGGACCTTCTTATTTACGATGAAACACAGAAATTGCATCGGAATTAAATACAAAAGGCACAATGCCGACTTAAGTACAAGAAGACTGGCTCTTCTTACTGACTATGCTTTGAACAATTCCTGTGGCACTAGTTATAGATTCCGATGCTTCACTTCAGTTTCACTATATCCCTTGGACCTTCTTATTGACGATGAAATACAGAAATTGCATCGGAATTAAATAGAAAAGGCACAATGCCGACTTAAGTACAAGAAGACTGGCTCTTCTTACTGACTATGCTTTGAACCATTCCTGTGACACTAGTAATAGATTCCGATACTTCACTTCAGTTTCACTGTATCCCTTGGACCTTCTTATTTACGATGAAACACAGAAATTGAATCGGAATTAAATACAAAAGGCACAATGCCGACTTAAGTACACGAAGACTGGCTCTTCTTACTGACTATGCTTTGAACAATTCCTGTGGCACTAGTTATAGATTCCGATGCTTCACTTCAGTTTCACTGTATCCCTTGGACCTTCTTATTGACGATGAAACCCAGAAACTGCATCGGAATTAAATACAAAAGGCCCAATGCCGGCTTAAGTACAAGAAGACTGACTCTTCCCACTGTCTATGATTTGAACCATTCCTGTGACAATAGTTATAGATTCCGATGCTTCATTTCAGGTTTACTGTATCCTTCTGCACTTCTTATTGACGATGAAACACAGAAATTGCATCGGAATTAAATATAAAAGGCACAATGCCGTCTTAAGTACAAGAAGACTAACCCTGCTTACTGTCTATGTTTTGAACCATTAATGTGATACTAGTTATAAGTTCTGATGCCTCACTTCAGGTTTACTGTATCCCTTGGACCTTCTTATTGGCGATGAAACACAGAAATTGCATCGGAATTAAATACAAAAGCACAATGCCGACTTAAGTGCAAGAAGACGGACTCTTCTTGCTGACTATGTTTTTAACCATCCTGTGACACTAGTTATAGATTCCGATGCTTCACTTCAGGTTTACTGTATCCCTTGGACATTCCTATTGACGATGAGACACAGATATAGCATCGGAATTAAATAGAAAAAGCACAACGCCGACTAAAGCACAAAAAGACTGACTCTTCCTACTCTCTATATGTTGAACCATTCCTGTGACACTAGTTTGTTATTCCGATGCTTCACTTGACGTTTACTGTATCCCTCGGACCTTCTTATGGACGGTGAAACACAGAAATTGCATCGGAATAAAATACAAAAGGCACAATCCCGACTTAAGTACAAGAAGACTGAATCTCCCAACCCTCTATGTTTTGTACCAATCCTGTGACACTAGATATAGTTTCCGATGCTTCACTTCAGGTTTACTGTATCCCTCTGACCATCTTATTGACGATGAAACACAGAAATTGCATCGGAATTAAATAGAAAAGGCACAATGCCGACTAAGTACAAGAAGACTGGCTCTTCTTACTGACTATGCTTTGAACCATTCCTGTGACACTAGTTATGGTTTCCGATGCTTCACTTTATGTTTACTGTATCCCTCTGACCTTCTTATTGACACAGAAATTGCATCGGAATTAAATACAAAAGGCACAAAGCAGACTTAAGTACATGTAGACTGACTTTTCCTAATGTCTATGTTTTGAACCATTCCTGTGACACTAGTTATAGATTCCGATGGTTCATTTCAGGTTTACTGTATCCCTTGGACCTTCTTATTGACGATGAAACAAAGAAATTGCATCGTAATTAAATACAAAAGGCACAATGCCAACTTTAGTACAAGAAGACTGACTCCTCCAACTGTCTACGTTTTGAAGCATTCCTGTGACACTAGTTATAGATTCCGATGCTTCACTTCAGGTTTACTGTATCCCTCTGACCTTCTTATTGACGATGAAACACAGTAATTGCATCGGAATTAAATACAAAAGGTACAATGCCGTCATAACTACAAGAAGACTGACTCTACTTACTGACTATGTTTCGAACCATTCCTGTGACACTAGTTATAGATTCCGATGCTTAACTTCAGGATAACTGTATCCCACTGACCTTCTTAGTGACGATGAAACACAGAAATTGCATCGGAATTAAATACAAAGGGCACAATGCCCACTTAAGTACAAGAAGACTGAGTCATCTTACTGTCTATGTTTTGAACCATTCCTGTGACACTAGTTATAGATCCCGATGTTTCCCTCCAGGTTTACTGTATCCCTTGGACCTTCATATTGACGATGAAACACAGAAATAGCATCGGAATTAAATACAAAAGGCACAATGCCGACTTAAGTACAAGAAGACTGACTCTACTTACTGACTATGTTTTGAACCATTCCTGTGACACTAGTTATAGATTCCGATGCTTCACTTCAGGTTTACTGTATCCCTCTGACCTTCTTATTGACGATGAAACACAGAAATTGCGTCGGAATTAGATACAAAAGGCACAATGCCGAATTAAGTACAAGAAGACTGATTCTTCTCACTGTCTATGTTTTGAACCATTCCTGTGACAGTAGATATGGATTCCGATGCTTGACTCTAGGTTCACTGTATCCCTTGGACCTTCTTATTGACGATGAAGCAAAGAAATTGCATCGGAATCAAATACAAAATCACAATGCCGACTTAAGTACAAGAATACGGACTCTTTTTACTGACAATGTTTTGAACCATTCCTGTGACACTAATTATAGATTCCGATGCTTCACTTCATGTTTTCTGTATTCCTTGGACCTTCCTATTGACGATGAGACACAGATATCGCATCGGAATTAAATAGAAGAAGCACAATGCCGACTTAATTACAAAGTGGCTGACTCTTCCTACTCTCTATGTTTTGAACCATTCCTGTGGCACTAGTTTTTTATACCGATGCTTCACTTGAGGTTTACTGTATCCCTCGGAGCTTCTTATGGACGATGAAACACAGAAATTGCAACGGAATAAAATACAAAAGGCACATTGCCGACTTAAGTACAAGAAGACTGAATCTTCCAACTCTCTATGTTTTGAACCATTCCAGTGACACTAGTTATGGAATCCGATGCTTCTCTTCAGGTTTACTGTGTCCCTCTGACCTTCTTATTGACGATGAAACACAGAAATTGCATCGGAATTAAATAGAAATGGCACAATACCGACTTAAGTACAAGAAGACTGACTGTTCCTACTGTCTATGTTTTGTACCATTCCTGTGACACTAGTTATGGATTCCGATGCTTCACATCAGGTTTACTGTATCCCTTGGAACTTCTTATTAACGATGAAACAGACAAATTGCATCGGAATTAAATACAAAAGGCACAATGCTGACTTAAGTACAAGAAGACTGTCTCTTCCTACTGACTATGTTTTGAACCATTCCTGTGACACTAGTTATAGCTTCCGATGCTTCACTTCAGGTTTACTGTATCCCTCTGAGCTTCTTATTGACGATGAATCACAGAAATTGCATCGGAATTAAATACAAAAGGCACAAAGCAGACATAAGTACATGTAGACTGACTTTTCCTAATGTCTATGATATGAACCATTCCTGTGACACTAGTTATAGATTCCGATGGTTCATTTAAGGTTTACTGTATCCCTTGGACATTCTTATTGACGATGAAACACAGAAATTGCATCGGAATTAAATACAAAAGGCACAATGCCGACTTAAGTACAAGAAGACTGACTCTTCCAACTGTCTACGTTTCGAACCATTCCTGTGACACTAGTTATAGATTCCGATGCTTCACTTCAGGTTTACTGTATCCCTCTGACCTTCTTATTGACGATGAAACACAGAAATTGCATCGGAATTGAATACAAAAGGCACAATGCTGACTTAACTATAAGAAGACTGACTCTTCTTACTGACTATGTTTTGAACCATTCCTGCGACACTAGTTATAGATTCCGATGCTTAACTTCAAGATAACTGTATCCCACTGACCTTCTTAGTGACGATGAAACACAGAAATTGCATCGAAATTAAATACAAAAGGCACAATGCCGACTTAGGTACAAGAAGACTGACTCTTCTTACTGACTATGTTTTGAACCATTCCTGTGACACTAGTTATAGATTCTAATGCTTCTCTTCAGGTTTTCTGTATCCCTTGGACCTTCTTATTGGCGATGAAACACATAAAGAGCATCGGAATTAAATACAAAAGGCACAATGCCGACTTAAGTACAAGAAGACTGACTCATCTTACTGTCTATGTTTTGAACCATTCCTGTGACACTAGTTATAGATTCCGATGCCTCACTCCAGGTATACTGTATCCCTTGGACCTTCATATTGACGATGAAACACAGAAATTGGATCGGAATTAAATGCCAAAGGCAAAATGCCAACTTAACTACAATAAGACTGACTCCTCTTCTGTCTATGCTTTGAACCATTCCTGTGTCACTGGTTATAGATTTCGATGCTTCACTTCACGTTTACTGTACCCCTTGGACCTTCTTATTAACGATGAAACACAGAAATTGCATCGGAATAAAATAAAAAACGCACAATGCCGAGTTAAGTACTAAAGACTGACACTTCTTACTGACTATGTATTGAACCATTCCTGTGACACTAGTTATAGATTCCGATGCTTCACTTCATGTTTACTGTATCCCTCTGACCTTCTTATTGACGATGAAACACAGAAATTGCATCGGAATTAAATAAATAATGCACAATGCCGACTTAAGAACAATAAGACTGACTCTTCTTACTGTCTATGCTTTGAACCATTCCTGTGACACTAGTTATGGATTCCGATGCTTCACTTCAGTTTCACTGTATCCCTTGGTCCTTCTTACAGACGATGAAACCCAGAAACTGCATCGGAATTAAATAGAAAAGGCCCAATGCCGGCTTAAGTACAAGAAGACTGACTCTTCCCACTGTCTATGATTTGAACCATTCCTGTGACAATAGTTATAGATTCCGATGCTTCACTTCAGGTTTACTGTATCCTTCTGCCCTTCTTATTGACGATGAAACACAGAAATTGCATCGGAATTAAATATAAAAGGCACAATGCCGACTTAAGTACAAGATGACTGACCCTGCTTACTGTCTATGTTTTGAACCATTAATGTGATACTAGATATCAGTTCTGATGCCTCACTTCAGGTTTACTGTATCCCTTGGACCTTCTTATTGGCGATGAAATACAGAAATTGCATCGGAATTAAATACAAAAGCACAATGCCGACTTAAGTGCAAGAAGACGGACTCTTCTTACTGACTATGTTTTTAACCATCCTGTGACACTAGTTATAGATTCCGATGCTTCACTTCAGGTTTACTGTATCCCTTGGACATTCCTATTGACGATGAGACACAGATATGGCATCGGAATTAAATAGAAAAAGCACAACGCCGACTTAAGCACAAAAAGACTGACTCTTCCTACTCTCTATATGTTGAACCATTCCTGTGACACTAGTTTGTTATTCCGATGCTTCACTTGACGTTTACTGTATCCCTCGGACCATCTTATGGACGGTGAAACACAGAAATTGCATCGGAATAAAATACAAAAGGCACAATCCAGACTTAAGTACAAGAAGACTGAATCTCCCAACCCTCTATGTTTTGTACCAATCCTGTGACACTAGATATAGTTTCCGATGCTTCACTTCAGGTTTACTGTATCCCTCTGACCATCTTATTGACGATGAAAAACAGAAATTGCATCGGAATGAAATAGAGAAGGTACAATACCGACTTAAGTACAAGAAGACTGACTCATCCTACTGTCTATGTTTTGAACCATTCCTGTGACACTAGTTATAGATTCCGATGCTTCACTTCAGGATTACTGTATCCCTTGGACCTTCTTATAAACGATGAATCACACAAATTGCATCGGAATTAAATACAAAAGGCACAATGCCGACTTAAGTACAAGAAGACTGACTCTTCTTACTGACTATGTCTTGAACCAATCCTGTGACACTAGTTATGGATTCCGATGTTTCACTTCAGGTTTACTGTATCCCTCTGACCTTCTTATTGACGATGAATCACAGAAATTGCATCGGAATTAAATACAAAAGGCACAACGCAGAATTAAGTACATGTAGACTGACTTTTCCTAATGTCTATGTTTTGAACCATTCCTGTGACACTAGTTATAGATTCCGATGCTTAACTTCAGGATAAATGTATCCCACTGACCTTCTTAGTGACGATGAAACACAGAAATTGCATCGGAATTAAGTACAAAAGGCACATTGCCGACTTAAGTACAAGAAGACTGACTCTTCTTACTGACTATGTTTTGAACCATTCCTGTGACACTAGTTATAGATTCTGATGCTTCACTTCAGGTTTACTGTATCCCTTGGCCCTTCTTATTGGCGATGAAACACAAAAATTGCATCGGAATTAAATACAAAAAGCACAATGCCGAATTAAGTACAAGAAGACTGACTCATCTTACTGTCTATGTTTTGAACCATTCCTGTGACACTAGTTATAGATTCCGATGCTTCACTCCAGGGTTACTGCATCTCTTGGACCTTCATATTGACGATGAAACACAGAAATTGCATCGGAATTAAATACAAAAAAGCACAATGCCGACTTAATTACAAGAAGACTGACTCTACTTACTGACTATGTTTTGAACCATTCCTGTGACACAAGTTATAGATTCCGATGCTTCACTTCAAATTTACTGTATCCCTCTGACCTTCTAATTGACGATAAAACACAGAAATTACATCGGAATTAAATACATAAGGCGCAATGCCGACTTAAGTACAAGAAGACTGAATCTTCTTACTGTCTATGTTTTGAACCATTCCTGTGACACTAGATATAGATTCCGATGCTTCACTCTAGGTTTACTGTATCCCTTGGACACACTTATTGACGATGAAACACAGAAATTGCATCGGAATTAAATAAAAAATGCACAATGCCGACTTAAGTACACGAAGACTGACTCTTCTTACTGTCTATCTTTTGAACCATTCCTGTGACACTAGTTACAGATTCCGATGCTTCACTCCAGGTTTACTGTATTCCTTGGACCTTCCTAGTGACGATGAAACACAGGTATTGCATCGGAATTAAATAAAAAATGCACAATGCCGACTTAAGTACAAGAAGACTGACTCTTCTTACTGTCTATCTTTTGAACCATTCCTGTGACACTAGTTACAGATTCCGATGCTTCACTCCAGGGTTACTGTATCCCTTGGACCTTCCTATTGACGATGAAACACAGAAATTGCATCGGAATTAAATACAAAAGGCACAATGGCGACTTAAGTACAAGAAAACTGGCTCTTCTTACTGCCTATGCTTTGAACCATTCCTGTGACACTAGTTATAGATTCCGATGCTTCACTCCAGGTTTACTGTCTCCCTTGGACCTTCTTATTGACGATGAAACACAGAAATTGCATCGGAATTAAGTACAAAAGCACAATGCCGACTTAAGTACAAGAAGACTGGCTCTTCTTACTGACTATGCTTTGAACCATTCCTGTGACACTAGTTGAAAATTCCGATGCTTCACTTCAGGTTCACTGTTTCCCTTAGACCTTCTTATTGCCGATGAAACACAGAAATTGCATCGGAATTAAATAGAAAAGGCACAATGCCGACTTAAGAACAAGACGACTGACTCTTCATACTGTCTATGTTTTGAACCATTCCTGTGACACTAGTTATAGATTCCGATGCTTCACTTCCGGTTTACTGTATCCCTCTGCTCTTCTTATTGACGATGAAAAACAGAAATTGCATCGGAATTAAAAACAAAAGGCAGAATGCCGACTTAAGTACAAAAAGACTGACTCTGCTTTCTGTCTATGATTTGAACCATTCCTGTGATACTAGTTATAGATTTCGATGCTTCACTTCAGGTTTACTGAATCCCTTGGACCTTCTTATTGGCGATGAAACACAGAAATTGCATCGGATTTAAATACAAAATGCAGAATGCCGACTTAAATACAAGAAGACGGACTCTTCTTACTGACTATGTATTGAACCATTCCTGTGACACTAGTTATGGTTTCCGATGCTTCACTTCAGGCTTACTGTATCCCTCTGATCTTCTTATTGACGATAAAACACAGAAATTGCATCGGAATTAAATACAAAAGGCACAATGCCGACTTAAGTACAAGAAGACTGACTCTTCTTACTGTCAATGTTTTGAACCATTCCTGTGACACTAGTTATAGATTCCGATGCTTCACTCCAGGTTTACTGTATCCCTTGGACCTTCTTATTGACGATGAAAAAAAGAAATTGCATCGGAATTAAATACAAAAAGCGCAATGCCGACTTTAGGACAAGAGGACTGACTCTTCTTACTGACTATGTTTTGAACCATTCCTGTGACACTAGTTATAGATTCCGATGCTTCACATCAGGTTTACTGTATCCCTCCGACCTTCGTATTGACGACGAAACACAGAAATTGCATTGGAATTAAATACAAAAGGCACAATGCCGAATTAAGTACAATAATACTGACTCTCCTTACTGTCTATGCTTTGAACCATTCCTGAGACACTAGTTATAGACTCCGATGCTTCACTCCAGGTTTACTGTATCCCTTGGACCTACTTACTGACGATGAAACACAGAAATTGCTTCGGAATTAAATACAAAATGCACAATGCCAAATTAAGAACAAGAAGACTGACTCTTCTTAATGTCTATGTTTTGAACCAATCCTGTGACACTAGTTATAGATTTCGATGCTTCACTCCAGGTTTACTGTATGCCTTGGAGAATGTTATTGACGATGAAACACAGAAATTGCATCAGAATTAAATAGAAAATGCACAATGATGACTTAAGTACAAGAAGACTGACTCTTCTTACTGATAATGTTTTGAACCATTCCTGTGACGCTAGTTATAGTTTACAATGCTTCACTTCAGGTTTACTGTATCCCTTGGACCTTCTTATTGACGTTGAAACACAGAAATTGCATCGGAATTAAATAGAAAAGGCACAATGCCGACTTAACTACAAGAAGACTGACTCTTCTTACTGACTATGTTTTGATCCATTCCTGTGACACTAGATATAGATTACGATGCTTCACTCAAGGTTTACTGAATCCCTTAGACCTTCTTATTTACGATGAAACACAGAAATTGCATCTGCGTTGAATACAAAAGCCACAATGCCGACTGAAGTACAAGAAGACTGGCTCTTCTTACTGACAATTCTTTGAACCATTCCGGTGACACTAGTTATAGATTCCGATGCTTCACTTCAGTTTCACTGTATCCCTTGGACCTTCTTATTGACGATGAAACACAGAAATTGCATCGGAATTAAATAGAAAAGGCACAATGCCGACTTAAGTACAAGAAGACTGGCTCTTCTTACTGACTATGCTTTGAACCATTCCTGTGACACTAGTTATAGATTCCGTTGCTTCACTTCAGGTTCACTGTATCCCTTGGACCTTCTTACTGACGATGAAACGCAGAAATTGCATCGGAATAAAATAGAAAAGGCCCAATGCCGGCTTAAGTATAAGAAGAATGACTCTTCCTACTGTCTATGATTTGAACCATTCCTGTGACACTAGTTATAGATTCCGATGCTTAACTTCAGGATAACTGTATTCCACTGACCTTCTTAGTGACGATGAAACACAGAAATTGCATCGGAATGAAATACAAAAGGCACATTGCCGACTTAAGTACAAGAAGACTGACTCTTCTTACTGACTATGTTTTGAACCATTCCTGTGACACTAGTTATAGATTCTGATGCTTCACTTCAGGTTTACTGTATCCCTTGGACCTTCTTATTGGCGATGAAACACAAAAATTGTATCGGAATTAAATACAAAAAGCACAATGCCAAATTAAGTACAAGAAGACTGACTCATCTTACTGTCTATGTTTTGAACCATTGCTGTGACACTAGTTATGGATTCCGATGCTTCACTCCAGGGTTACTGTATCTCTTGGACCTTCTTTTAGACGATGAAACCCAGAAATTGCATCGGAATTAAATACAAAAATGCACAATGCCGACTAAAGTACAGGAAGACTTACTCTACTTACTGACTATGTTTTGAACCATTCCTGTGACACTAGTTATAGATTCCGATGCTTCACTTCACATTTACTGTATCCCTCTGACCTTCTAATTGACGATAAAACACAGAAATTACATCGGAATTAAATACATAAGGCGCAATGCCGACTTAAGTACAAGAAGACTGAATCTTCTTACTGTCTATGTTGTGAAGCATTCCTGTGACACTAGATATAGATTCCGATGCTTCACTCTAGGTTTACTGTATCCCTTGGACATACTTATTGACGATGAAACACAGAAATTGCATCGGAATTAAATAAAAAATGCACAATGCCGACTTAAGTACAAGAAGACTGACTCTTCTTACTGTCTATCTTATGAACCATTCCTGTGACACTAGTTACAGAGTCCGATGCTTCAATCCAGGTTTACTGAATCCCTTGGACTTTCCTATTGACGATGAAACACAGAAATTGCATCGGAATTAAATACAAAAGGCAAAATGCCGACTTAAGTACAAGAAGACTGGCTCTTCTTACTGACTATGCTTTGAACCATTCCTGTGACACTAGTTGAAAATTCCAATGCTTCACTTCAGGTTCACTGTATCTCTTGGACCTTCTTATTGACGATGAAACACAGAAATTGCATCGGAATTAAATAGAAAAGGCACAATGCCGACTTAAGTACAAGAAGACTGACTCTTCATACTGTCTATGTTTGAACCATTCCTGTGACACTAGTTGTAGATTCCGATGCTTCACTTCCGGTTTACTGTATCCCTCTGCTCTTCTTATTGACGATGAAAAACAGAAATTGCATCGGAATTAAATACAAAAGGCAGAATGCCGACTTAAGTACAAAAAGACTGACTCTCCTTACTGTCTATGATTTGAAAAATTCCTGTGATACTAGTTATATATTTCGATGCTTCACTTCAGGTTTACTGTATCCCTTGGACCTTCTTATTGGCGATGAAACACAGAAATTGCATCGGATTTAAATACAAAATGCACAATGCCGACTTAAGTACAAGAAGACGGACTCTTCTTACTGTCTATGTTTTGAACCATTCCTGTGACACTAGTTTTGGATTCCGATGCTTCACTTCAGGTTTACTGTATCCCTCTGACCTTCTTATTTACGATAAAACACAGAAATTGCATCGGAATTATATACAAAAGGCACAATGCCGACTTAAGTACAAGAAGACTGACTCTTCTTACTGTCAATGATTTGAACCATTCCTGTGACACTAGTTATAGATTCCGATGCTTCACTCCAGGTTTACTGTATCCCTGGGACCTTCTTATTGACGATGAAACACAGAAATTGCATGAGAATTAAATTGAAAAGGCACAATGCCGACTTAAGTACAAGAAGACTGACTCTTCTTATTGACTATGTTTGGAACCATTGCTGTGACACTAGTTATAGATTCCAATGCTTCATTTCAGGTTTACTGTATCCCTTGGACCATCCTATTGACGATGAGACACAGAAATCGCATCGGAATTAAATAGAAAAAGCACAATGCCGACTTAAGTTCAAGAAGACTGACTCTTCCTACTGTCTATGTTGTGAACCATTCCTGTGACACTAGTTTTTTATTCCGATGCTTAACTTGAGGTTTACTGTATCCCTCTGACCTTCTTATTGACGATGAAACACAGAAATTGCATCGGGATTAAATAGAAACGCAAAATGCCGACTTAACTACAAGAAGACTGACTCTTCTTACTGACTATATTTTGAACCATTCCTGTGACACTAGTTATAGATTCCGATGCTTAATTTCAGGATTACTGTATACCACTGACATCCTTAGTGACGATGAAACACAGAAATTTCATCGGAATTAAATACAAAAAGCACAATGCCAACTGAAGTACAAGAATACTGACTCATCTTACTGTCTATGATTTGAACCGTCCCTGTGACACTAGTTATAGATTACGATGCTTACCTCCAGGTTTACTGTATCCCTTGGACCGTCTTATTGACGATGAAAAAAAGAAATTGCATCGGAATTAAATACAAAAAGCGCAATGCCGAGTTTAATACAAGAAGACTGACTCTTCTTACTGAGTATGTTTTGAACCATTCCTGTGACACTAGTTATAGATTCCTATGCTTCACATCAGGTTTACTGTATCCCTCTGACCTTCGTATTGACGACGAAACACAGAAATTGCATTGGAATTAAATACAAAAGGCACAATGCCGAATTAAGTACAATAATACTGACTCTTCTTACTGTCTATGCTTTGAACCATTCCTGAGACACTAGTTATAGACTCCGATGCTTCACTCCAGGTTAACTGTATCCCTCGGACCTTCTTACTGACGATGAAACACAGAAATTGCAATGGAATTAAATACAAAAGGCACAATGCCGACTTAAGTAAAAGAAGTCTGACTCTTCTTACTGTCTATGTTTTGAACCATTCCTGTGACACTAGTTATAGATTCCGATGCTTCACTCCAGGTTTTCTGCATGCCTTCGACCATCTTATTGACGATGAAACACAGAAATTGCATCAGAATGAAATAGAAAAAGCACAATGATGACTTAAGTACAAGAAGACTGACTCTTCTTACTGATTATGTTTTGAACCATTCCTGTGACGCTAGTTATAGTTTCCGATGCTTCACTTCAGGTGTACTGTATCCCTTGGACCTCCTTATTGACGTTGTAACCCAGAAATTGCATCGGAATTAAATAGAAAAGGCACAATGCCGACTTAAGTACAAGAAGACTGACTCTTCTTACTGTCTATCATATGAACCATTCCTGTGACACTAGTTACAGAGTCCGATGCTTCAATCCAGGTTTACTGAATCCCTTGGACTTTCCTATTGACGATGAAACACAGAAATTGCATCGGAATTAAATACAAAAGGCACAATGCCGACTTAAGTACAAGAAGACTGGCTCTTCTTACTGCCTATGTATTGAACCATTCATGTGACACTAGTTATAGACTCCGAAGCTTCACTTCAGTTTCACTGTATCCCTTGGGCCTTCTACTTGACGATGAAACACACAAATTGCATCGGAATGAAATACAACATTCACAATGCCGACTTAAGTACAGGAAGACTGACTCTTCTTACTGTCTATGATTTGAACCATTCCTGTGACACTAGTTACAGATTCCGATGCTTCACTCCAGGTTTACTGTCTCTCTTGGACCTTCTTATTGACGATGAAACACAGAAATTGCATCGGAATTAAATACAAAAGGCACAATGCCGACTTAAGTACAAGAAGACTGGCTCTTCTTACTGACTATGCTTTGAACCATTCCTGTGACACTAGTTGAAAATTCCGATGCTTCACTTCAGGTTCACTGTATCTCTTTTACCTTCTTATTGACGATGAAACACAGAAATTGCATAGGAATTAAATAGAAGAGCCACAATGCCGACTTAAGTACAAGAAGACTGACTCTTCATACTGTCTATGTTTTGAACCATTCCTGTGACACTAGTTATAGATTCTGATGCTTCACTTCCGGTTTACTGTATCCCTCTGCTCTTCTTATTGACGATGAAAAACAGAAATTGCATCGGAATTAAAAACAAAAGGCAGAATGCCGACTTAAGTACAAAAAGACTGACTCTCATTACTGTCTATGATTTGAACCATTCCTGTGATACTAGTTATAGATTTCGATGCTTCACTTCAGGTTTACTGTATCAATTGGACCTTCTTATTGGCGATGAAACACAGAAATTGCATCGGATTTAAATACAAAATGCACAATGCCGACTTAAGTACAAGAAGACGGACTCTTCTTACTGTCTATGTTTTGAACCAATCCTGTGACACTAGTTTTGGATTCCGATGCTTCACTTCAGGTTTACTGTATCCCTCTGACCTTCTTATTCACGATGAAACACAGAAATTGCATCGGAATTATATACAAATGGCACAATGCCGACTTAAGTACAAGAAGACTGACTCTTCTTACTGTCAATGATTTGAACCATTCCTGTGACACTAGTTATAGATTCCGATGCTTCACTCCAGGTTTACTGTATCCCTGGGACCTTCTTATTGACGATGAAACACAGATATTGCATGAGAATTAAATTGAAAAAGCACAATGCCGACTTAAGTACAAGAAGACTGACTCTTCTTACTGACTATGTTTTTAACCATTCCTGTGACACTAGTCATAGATTCCGATGCTTAACTTCAGGATTACAATATCCCTCTGACCTTTTTATTGACGACGAAACACAGAAATTGCATTGGAATTAAATACAAAAGGCACAATGCCGAGTTAAGTACAATAATACTGACTCTCCTTACTGTCTATGCTTTGAACCATTCCTGAGACACTAGTTATAGACTCCGATGCTTCACTCAAGGTTTAATGTATCCCTTGGACCTACTTACTGACGATGAAACACAGCAATTGCTTCGGAATTAAATACAAAAGGCACAATGCCGACTTAAGTAAAAGAAGTCTGACTCTTCTTAATGTCTATGTTTTGAACCAATCCTGTGACACTAGTTATAGATTTCGATGCTTCACTCCAGGTTTACTGTATGCCTTGGACCATGTTATTGACGATGAAACACAGAAATTGCATCAGAATTAAATAGAAAATGCACAATGATGACTTAAGTACAAGAAGACTGACTCTTCTTACTGATTATGTTTTGAACCATTCCTGTGACGCTAGTTATAGTTTACGATGCTTCACTTCAGGTTTACTGTATCCCTTGGACCTTCTTATTGACGTTGAAACACAGAAATTGCATCGGAATTTAATAGAAAAGGCACAATGCCGACTTAAGTACGAGAATACTAACTTATCTTACTGTCTATGTTTTGAACCGTCCCTGTGACAGTAGTTATTGATTCCGATGCTTCACTCCAGGTTTACTGTATCCCTTGGACCCTCTTATTGACGATGAAACACAGAAATTGCATCGGAATTAAATACAAAAATCACAATGCCGACTTAAGTCAAAGAAGACTGACTCTTCTTACTGACTATGTTTTGAACCATTCCTGTGACACTAGTTATAGATTCCGATGCTTCACTTCACGTTTACTGTATCCCTCTGACCCTCTTATTGACGATGAAACACAGAAGTTGCATCGGAATTAAATTCAAAAGGTACAATGCCGAATGAAGTAAAAGAAGTATGACTTTTCTTACTGTCTATGTTTTGAACCATTAATGTGACTCTAGTTACAGATTACGATGCTTCAGTCCAGGTTTACTGTATCCCTTGGACCTTCTTATTGACGATGAAACAGAGAAATTGCATCATAATTAAATAGAAAAGGCACAATGATAACTTAAGTGCAAAAGACTGACTCTTCTTACTGACTATGTTTTGAACCATTCCTGTGACACTAGTCATAGATTCCGATGCTTAACTTCTGGATTACTGTATCCCTCTGATCTTCTTATTGACGATGAGACACAGAAATTGCATCGGAATTAAATACAAAAGGCACAATGCCGACTTAAGTACAAGAAGACTGACTCTTCTTACTGTCTATGTTTTGAACCATCCCTGTGACACTAGTTATGGATTCCGATGCTTCACTCCAGGTTCACTGTATCCCTTGGACCTTGTTATTGACGATGAAACACAGAAAATGCATCGGAATTAAATACAATTGCCTCAATGCCGACTAAAGTACAAGAAGACTGACTCTTCCTACTGTCTATGTTTTGAACCATTCCTGTGACACTAGTCATAGATTCCGATGCTTCACTTCAGGTTTACTGTATCCCTCTTACCTTCGTATTGACTATGATACACAGAAATTGCATTGGAATTAAATACAAAAGGCACAATACCGACTTAAGTACAAGAAGACTGACTCTTCTTACTGACTATGTTTTTAACCATTCCTGTGACACTAGTCATAGATTCCGATGCTTAACTTCAGGATTACAATATCCCTCTGACCTTTTTGTTGACGATGAAACACAGAAATTGCATCGGCCTTAAATACAAAAGGCACAATGCCGACTTAAGTACAAGAAGACTGACTCTTCTTACTGTCTATGTTTTGAACCATCCCTGTGACACTAGTTATAGATTCCGATGCTTCACTCCAGGATTACTGTATGCCTTGGACCATCTTATTGACGATGAAACACAGAAATTGCATCAGAATTAAATAGAAAATGCACAATGATGACTTAAGTACAAGAAGACTGACTCTTCTTACTGATTAGATTTTGAACCATTCCAGTGACGCTAGTTATAGTTTCCGATGCTTCACTTCAGGTTTACTGTATCCCTTGGACCTTCTTATTGACGTTGAAATACAGAAATTGCGTCGGTATTAAATAGAAAAGGCACAATGCCGACTTAAGTATAAGAATACTGACTCATCTTACTGTCTATGTTTGAACCGTCCCTGTGACACTAGTAATTGATTCCGATGTTTCACTCCAGATTTACTGTATCCCTTGGACCTTCTTATTAACGATGAAGCACAGAAATTGCATCGGAATTAAATACAAAAAGCACAATGCCGACTGAAGTACAAGAAGACTGAATCTTCCTACACTCTATGTTTTGAACCATTCCTGTGACACTAGTCATCGAATCCGATGCTTCTCTTCTGGTTTACTGTATCCGTCTGACCTTCTTATTGAAGATGAAACACAGAAATTGCATCGGAATTAAATAGAAAATCCACAATTCCGAGTTAAGTACAAGAAGACTGACTCTTCCTACTGCCTATGTTTTGTACCATTCCTGTGACACTAGTTATAGATTCCGATGCTTCACTTCAGGTTTACTGTATCCCTTGGACCTTCTTATTATGGAAGAAACACACAAATTGCCTCGGAATTAAATACAAAAGGCACAATGCCGACTTATGTACAAGAAGACTGTCTCTTCCTACTGACTATGTTTTGAACCATTCCTGTGACACTAGTTATAGATTCCGATGCTTCACTTCCGGTTTACTGTATCCCTCTGAGCTTCTTATTGACGATGACTCACAGAAATTGCATCGGAATTAAATACAAAAGGCACAAAGCAGACATAAGTACATGTAGACTGACTTTTCCTAATGTCTGTGATATGAACCATTCCTGTGACACTAGTTATAGATTCCGATGGTTCATTTCAGGTTTACTGTATCCCTTGGACATTCTTATTGACGATGATACACAGAAATTGCATCGGAATTAAATACAAAAGGCACAATGCCGACTTAAGTACAAGAAGACTGACTCTTCCAACTGTCTACGTTTCGAACCATTCCTGTGACACTAGTTATAGATTCCGATGCTTCACTTCAGGTTTACTGTATCCCTCTGACCTTCTTATTGACGATGAAACACAGAAATTGCATCGGAATTAAATACAAAAGGCACAATGCCGACTTAACTACAAGAAGACTGACTCTTCTTACTGTCTATGCTTTGAACCATTCCTGTGACACTAGTTACAGATTCAGATGCTTCACTCCAGGTTCACTGTATCCTTTGGACCTTCTTAATTACGATGAAACACAGAAATTGCATCTGCATTGAATACAAAAGCCACAATGCCGACTTAAGTACAAGAAGACTGGCTCTTCTTACTGACTATTCTTTGAACCATTCCGGTGACACTAGTTATAGATTCCGATGCTTCACTTCAGTTTCACAGTATCCCTTGGACCTTCTTACTGACGATGAAACCCAGAAATTGCATCGGAATTAAATAGAAAAGGCCCAATGCCGGCTTAAGTATAAGAAGACTGACTCTTCCTACTGTCTATGATTTGAACCATTCCTGTGACAATAGTTATAGATTCCGATGCTTCACTTCAGGTTTACTGTATCCTTCTGCCCTTCTTATTGACGATGAAACACAGAAATTGCATCGGAATTAAATATAAAAGGCACAATGCCGACTTAAGTACAAGAAGACTGATCCTGCTTACTGTCTATGTTTTGAACCATTAATGTGATACTAGTTATAAATTCTGATGCTTCACTTCAGGTTTTCTGTATCCCTTGGACTTTCGTATCGGCGATGAAACACAGAAATTGCATCGGAATTTAATAGAAAAGGCCCAATGCCGGCTTAAGTATAAGAAGACTGACTCTTCCTACTGTCTATGATTTGAACCATTCCTGTGACAATAGTTATAGATTCCGATGCTTCACTTCAGGTTTACTGTATCCTTCTGCCCTTCTTATTGACGATGAAACACAGAAATTGCATCGGAATTAAATACAAAAGCACAATGCCGACTTAACTACAAGAAGACTGACTCTTCTTACTGACTATGTTTTGAACCATTCCTGTGACACTAGTTATAGATTCCGATGCTTAACTTCAGGATAACTGTATTCCACTGACCTTCTTAGTGACGATGAAACACAGAAATTGCATCGGAATTAAACACAAAAGGCACATTGCCGACTTAAGTACAAGAAGACTGACTCTTCTTACTGACTATGTTTTGAACCATTCCTGTGACACTAGTTATAGATTCTGATGCTTCACTTCAGGTTTACTGTATCCCTTGGACCTTCTTATTGGCGATGAAACACAAAAATTGTATCGGAATTAAATACAAAAAGCACAATGCCGAATTAAGTAAAAGAAGACTGACTCATCTTACTGTCTATGTTTTGAAACCATTGCTGTGACACTAGTTATAGATTCCGATGCTTCACTCCAGGGTTACTGTATCTCTTGGACCTTCTTTTTGACGATGAAACCCAGAAATTGCATCGGAATTAAATACAAAAATGCACAATGCCGACTAAAGTACAAGAAGACTTACTCTACTTACTGACTATGTTTTGAACCATTCCTGTGACACTAGTTATAGATTCCGATGCTTCACTTCACATTTACTGTATCCCTCTGACCTTCTAATTGACGATAAAACACAGAAATTACATCGGAATTAAATACAAAAGCACAATGCCGACTTAACTACAAGAAGACTGACTCTTCTTACTGTCTATGTTTTGAACCATTCCTGTGACACTAGATATAGATTCCGATGCTTCACTCTAGGTTTACTGTATCCCTTGGACATACTTATTGACGATGAAACACAGAAATGGCATCGGAATTAAATAAAAAATGCACAATGCCGACTTAAGTACAAGAAGACTGACTCTTCTTACTGTCTATCTTATGAACCATTCCTGTGACACTAGTTACAGAGTCCGATGCTTCAATCCAGGTTTACTGAATCCCATGGACTTTCCTATTGACGATGAAACACAGAAATTGCATCGGAATTAAATACGAAAGGCACAATGCCGACTTAAGTACAAGAAGACTGACTCTTCTTATTGACTATGTTTGGAACCATTGCTGTGACACTAGTTATAGATTCCAATGCTTCACTTCAGGTTTACTGTATCCCTTGGACCATCCTATTGACGATGAGACACAGAAATCGCATCGGAATTAAATAGAAAAAGCACAGTGCCGACTTAAGTTCAAGAAGACTGACTCTTCCTACTGTCTATGTTGTGAACCATTCCTGTGACACTAGTTTTTTATACCGATGCTTAACTAGAGGTTTACTGTATCCCTCTGACCTTCTTATTGACGATGAAACACAGAAATTGCATCGGGATGAAATAGATAAGGCAAAATGCCGACTTAACTACAAGAAGACTGACTGTTCTTACTGACTATATTTTGAACCATTCCTGTGACACTAGTTATAGATTCCGATGCTTAATTTCAGGATTACTGTATACCACTGACATTCTTAGTGACGATGAAACACAGAAATTGCATCGGAATTAAATACAAAAAGCACAATGCCAACTGAAGTACAAGAATACTGACTCATCTTACTGTCTATGATTTGAACCGTCCCTGTGACACTAGTTATAGATTACGATGCTTACTTCCAGGTTTACTGTATCCCTTGGACCGTCTTATTGACGATGAAAAAAAGAAATTGCATCGGAATTAAATACAAAAAGCGCAATGCCGAGTTTAATACAAGAAGACTGACTCTTCTTACTGAGTATGTTTTGAACCATTCCTGTGACACTAGTTATAGATTCCGATGCTTCACATCAGGTTTACTGTATCCCTCTGACCTTCGTATTGACGACGAAACACAGAAATTGCATTGGAATTAAATACAAAAGGCACAATGCCGAATTAGGTACAATAATACTGACTCTTCTTACTGTCTATGCTTTGAACCATTCCTGAGACACTAGTTATGGACTCCGATGCTTCACTCCAGGTTAACTGTATCCCTTGGACCTTCTTACTGACGATGAAACACAGAAATTGCAATGGAATTAAATACAAAAGGCACAATGCCGACTTAAGTAAAAGAAGTCTGACTCTTCTTACTGTCTATGTTTTGAACCATTCCTGTGACACTAGTTATAGATTCCGATGCTTCACTCCAGGTTTTCTGCATGCCTTGGACCATCTTATTGACGATGAAACACAGAAATTGCATCAGAATGAAATAGAAAATGCACAATGATGACTTAAGTACAAGAAGACTGACTCTTCTTACTGATTATGTTTTGAACCATTCCTGTGACGCTAGTTATAGTTTCCGATGTTTCACTTCAGGTTTACTGTATCCCTTGGACCTCCTTATTGACGTTGTAACACAGAAATTGCATCGGAATTAAATAGAAAAGGCACAATGCCGACTTAAGTACAAGAATACTGACTCATCTTACTGCCTATGTTTTGAACCGTCCCTGTGACACTAGTTATTGATTCCGATGCTTCACTCCAGGTTTACTGTATCCCTTGGACCTTCTTATTGACGATGAAACACAGAAATTGCATCGGAATTAAATACAAAATGCACAATGCCGACTTAAATCAAAGAAGACTGACTCTTCTTACTGACTATGTTTTGAACCATTCCTGTGACACTAGTTATAGATTCCGATGCTTCACTTCAGGTTTACTGTATCCCTCTGACCCTCTTATTGACGATGAAACACAGAAATTGCACCGGAATTAAATACAAATGGCACTATGCCGAATTGAGTACAAGAAGATTGACTCTTCTTACTGTCTATGTTTTGAACCATTCCTGTGACACTAGTTATGGACTCCGATGCTTCACTCCAGGTTTACTGTATCCCTTGGACCTTCTTATTGACGTTGAAACACAGAAATTGCATCGGAATTAAATAGAAAAGGCACAATGCCGACTTAAGTACAAGAATACTGACTCATCTTACTGTCTATGTTTTGAACCGTCCCTGTGACACTAGTTATTGATTCCGATGCTTCAATCCAGGTTTACTGTATCCCTTGGACCTTCTTATTGACGATGAAACACAGAAATTGCATCGGAATTAAATAGAAAAGGCACAATGCCGATTTAAGTACAAGAAGACCGGCTCTTCTTACTGACTATGCTTTGAACCATTCCTGTGACTTTAGTTATAGATTACGATGCTTCACTTCACGTTCACTGTATCCCTTGGACCTTCTTACTGATGATGAAACCCAGAAATTGCATCGGAATTAAATAGAAAAGGCCCAATGCAGGCTTAAGTATAAGAAGACTGACTCTTCCTACTGTCTATGATTTGAACCATTCCTGTGACACTAGTTATAGATTCCGATGCTTCACTTCAGGTTTACTGTATCCTTCTGCCCTTCTAATTGACGATGAAACACAGAAATTGCATCGGAATTAAATATATAAGGCACAATGCCGACTTAAGTACAAGAAGACTGACCCTGCTTACTGTCTATGTTTTGAACCATTAATGTGATACTAGTTATAAATTCTGATGCTTCACTTCAGGATTACTGTATCCCTTGGACCTTCGTATTGGCGATGAAACACAGAAATTGCATCGGAATTAAATAAAAAACACAATGCCGACTTAAGTACAAGAGGACGGATACTTGTTACTGACTATGTTTTGAACCATCCTGTGACACTAGTTATAGATTCCGATGCTTCACTTCTGGTTTACTGTATCCCTTGGACATTCCTATTGACGATGAGACACAGATATCGCATCGGAATTAAATAGAAAAAGCACAATACCGACTTAAGTACCAAAAGACTGACTCTTCCTACTCTCTATATTTTAAACCATTCCTGTGACACTAATTTGTTATTCCGATGCTTCACTTGACGTTTACTGTATCCCTCGGAACTTCTTATGGACGGTGAAACACAGAAATAGCATCGGAATAAAATACAAAAGGCACAATCCCGACTGAAGTACAAGAAGACTGAATCTCCCAACTCTCTATGTTTTGTACCAATCCTGTGACACTAGATATAGTTTCCGATGCTTCACTTCAGGTTTACTGTATCCCTCTGACCATCTTATTGACGATGAAAAACAGAAATTGCATCGGAATTAAATAGAGAAGGTACAATACCGACTTAAGTACAAGAAGACTGACTCATCCTACTGTCTATGTTTTGAACCATTCCTGTGACACTAGTTATAGATTCCGATGCTTCACTTCAGGTTACTGTATCCCTTGGACCTTATTATTGACGATGAAACACACAAATTGCATCGGAATTAAATACAAAAGTCACAATGCCAACTTAAGTACAAGAATACTGACACTTCTTACTGAATATGTTTTGAACCAATCCTTTGACACTAGTTATGGATTCCGATGCTTCACTTCAGGTTTACTGTATCCCTCTGACCTTCTTATTGACGATGAATCACAGAAATTGCATCGGAATTAAATACAAAAGGCACAAAGCAGACTTAAGTACATGTAGACTGACTTTTCCTAATGTCTATGTTTTGAACCATTCCTGTGACACTAGTTATAGATTCCGATGGTTCATTTCAGGTATACTGTATCCCTTGGACCTCCTTATTGACGATGAAACACAGAAATTGCATCGGAATTAAATACAAATGCACAATGCCGACTTTAGTACAAGAAGACTGACTCTTCCAACTGTCTACGTTATGAACCATTCCTGTGACACTAGTTATAGATTCCGATGCTTCACTTCAGATTTACTGTATCCCTGTGACCTTCGTATTGACGATGAAACACAGAAATTGCATCGGAATTAAATAGAAAAGGCACAATGCCGACTTAACTACAAGAAGACTGACTCTTCTTACTGACTATGTTTTGAACCATTCCTGTGACACTAGTTATAGATTCCGATGCTTAACTTCAGGATAACTGTATTCCACTGACCTTCTTAGTGACGATGAAACACAGAAATTGCATCGGAATTAAATACAAAAGGCAAATTGCCGACTTAAGTACAAGAAGATTGACTCTTCTTACTGACTATGTTTTGAACCATTCCTGTGACACTAGTTATAGATTCTGATGCTTCACTTCGGGTTTACTGTCTCCCTTGGACCTCCTTATTGGCGATGAAACACATAAATTGTATCGGAATTAAACACAAAAAGCACAATGCCGAATTAAGTACAAGAAGACTGACTCATCTTACTGTCTATGTTTTGAACCATTGCTGTGACACTAGTTATAGATTCCGATGCTTCACTTCACATTTACTGTATCCCTCTGACCTTCTAATTGACGATAAAACACAGAAATTACATCGGAATTAAGTGCATAAGGCGCAATGCCGACTTAAGTACAAGAAGACTGACTCTTCTTACTGTCAATGATTTGAACCATTCCTGTGACACTAGTTATAGATTCCGATGCTTCACTCCAGGTTTACTGTATCCCTGGGACCTTCTTATTGACGATGAAACACAGAAATTGCATCGGATTTAAATACAAAATGCACAATGCCGATTTAAGTACAAGAAGACGGACTCTTCTTACTGTCTATGTTTTGAACCATTACTGTGACACTAGTTTTGGATTCCGATGCTTCACTTCAGGTTTACTGTATCCCTCTGACCTTCTTATTGACGATAAAACACAGAAATTGCATCGGAATTATATACAAAAGGCACAATGCCGACTTAAGTACAAGAAGTCTGACTCTTCTTACTGTCAATGATTTGAACCATTCCTGTGACACTAGTTATAGATTCCGATGCTTCACTCCAGGTTTACTGTATCCCTGGGACCTTCTTATTGACGATGAAACACAGAAATTGCATGAGAATTAATTTGAAAAGGCACAATGCCGACTTAAGTACAAGAAGACTGACTCTTCTTATTGACTATGTTTGGAACCATTGCTGTGACACTAGTTATAGATTCCAATGCTTCACTTCAGGTTTACTGTATCCCTTTGACCATCCTATTGACTATGAGACACAGAAATCGTATCGGAATTAAATAGAAAAAGGACAATGCCGACTTAAGTTCAAGAAGACTGACTCTTCCTACTGTCTATGTTGTGAACCATTCCTGTGACACTAGTTTTTTATTCCGATGCTTAACTTGAGGTTTGCTGTATCCCTCTGACCTTCTTATTGACGATGAAACACAGAAACTGCATCGGGATTAAATAGAAAAAGCAAAATGCCGACTTAACTACAAGAAGACTGACTCTTCTTACTGACTATATTTTGAACCATTCCTGTGACACTAGTTATAGATTCCGATGCTTAATTTCAGGATTACTGTATACCACTGACATTCTTAGTGACGATGAAACACAGAAATTGCATCGGAATTAAATACAAAAAGCACAATGCCAGCTGAAGTACAAGAATACTGACTCATCTTACTGTCTATGATTTGAACCGTCCCTGTGACACTAGTTATAGATTACGATGCTTACCTCCAGGTTTACTGTATCCCTTGGACCGTCTTATTGACGATGAAAAAAAGAAATTGCATCGGAATTAAATACAAAAAGCGCAATGCCGAGTTTAATACAAGAAGATTGACTCTTCTTACTGACTATGTTTTGAACCATTCCTGTGACACTAGTTATGGACTCCGATGCTTCACTCCAGGTTTACTGTATCCCTTGGACCTTCTTATTGACGTTGAAACACAGAAATTGCATCGGAATTAAATAGAAAAGGCACAATGCCGACTTAAGTACAAGAATACTGACTCATCTTACTGTCTATGTTTTGAACCCTCCCTGTGACACTAGTTATTGATTCCGATGCTTCACTCCAGGTTTACTGTATCCCTTGGACCTTCTTATTGACGATGAAACACAGAAATTGCATCGGAATTAAATACAAAAGGCACAATGCCGACTTAAGTACAAGAAGACTGACTCTTCTTACTGTCAATGATTTGAACCATTCCTGTGACACTAGTTATGGACTCCGATGCTTCACTCCAGGTTTAATCTAACCCTTGGACCTTCTTATTGACGATGAAACACAGAAATTGCATCGGAATTAAATTCAAAAGGTACAATGCCGAATGAAGTAAAAGAAGGCTGACTCTTCTTACTTTCTATGTTTTGAACCATTAATGTGACACTAGTTATAGATTACGATACTTCACTCCTGGTTTACTGTATCCCTTGGACCTTCTTATTGACGATGAAACAGAGAAATTGCATCATAATTAAATAGAAAAGGCACAATGATAACTTAAGTACAAGAAGACTGACTCTTCTTACTGTCAATGATTTGAACCATTCCTGTGACACTAGTTATAGATTCCGATGCTTCACTCCAGGTTTACTGTATCCCTGGGACCTTCTTATTGACGATGAAACACAGAAATTGCATGAGAATTAATTTGAAAAGGCACAATGCCGACTTAAGTACAAGAAGACTGACTCTTCTTATTGACTATGTTTGGAACCATTGCTGTGACACTAGTTATAGATTCCAATGCTTCACTTCAGGTTTACTGTATCCCTTTGACCATCCTATTGACTATGAGACACAGAAATCGTATCGGAATTAAATAGAAAAAGGACAATGCCGACTTAAGTTCAAGAAGACTGACTCTTCCTACTGTCTATGTTGTGAACCATTCCTGTGACACTAGTTTTTTATTCCGATGCTTAACTTGAGGTTTACTGTATCCCTCTGCCCTTCTTATTGACGATGAAACACAGAAACTGCATCGGGATTAAATAGAAAAGGCAAAATGCCGACTTAACTACAAGAAGACTGACTCTTCTTACTGACTATATTTTGAACCATTCCTGTGACACTAGTTATAGATTCCGACGCTTAATTTCAGGATTACTGTATACCACTGACATTCTTAGTGACGATGAAACACAGAAATTGCATCGGAATTAAATACAAAAAGCACAATGCCAACTGAAGTACAAGAATACTGACTCATCTTACTGTCTATGATTTGAACCGTCCCTGTGACACTAGTTATAGATTACGATGCTTACCTCCAGGTTTACTGTATCCCTAGGACCGTCTTATTGACGATGAAAAAAAGAAATTGCATCGGAATTAAATACTAAAAGCGCAATGCCGGGTTTAATACAAGAAGATTGACTCTTCTTACTGACTATGTTTTGAACCATTCCTGTGACACTAGTTATAGATTCCGATGCTTCACATCAGGTTTACTGTATCCCTCTGACCTTCGTATTGACGACGAAACACAGAAATTGCATTGGAATTAAATACAAAAGGCACAATGCCGAATTAAGTACAATGATACTGACTCTTCTTACTGTCTATGCTTTGAACCATTACTGAGACACTAGTTATAGACTCCGATGCTTCATTCCAGGTTTACTGTATCCCTTGGACCTTCTTATTGACGATGAAACACAGGAATTGCATCGGAATTAAATACAAAAAGCACAATGCCGACTTAAGTCAAAGAAGACTGACTCTTCTTACTGACTATGTTTTGAACCATTCCTGTGACACTAGTTATAGATTCCGATGCTTCACTTCAGGTTTACTGTATCCCTCAGACCCTCTTATTGACGATGAAACACAGAAATTGCATCGGAATTAAATACAAATGGCACAATGCCGAATTGAGTACAAGAAGATTGACTCTTCTTACTGTCTATGTTTTGAACCATTCCTGTGACACTAGTTATGGACTCCGATGCTTCACTCCAGGTTTTATCTAACCCTTGGACCTTCTTATTGACGATGAAACACAGAAATTGCATCGGAATTAAATCTAAAAGGTACAATGCCGAATGAAGTAGAAGAAGGCTGACTCTTCTTACTGTCTATGTTTTGAACCATTAATGTGACATTAGTTATAGATTACGATACTTCACTCCAGGTTTACTGTATCCCTTGGACCTTCTTATTGACGATGAAACAGAGAAATTGCATCATAATTAAATAGAAAAGGCACAATGATAACTTAAGTACAAGAAGACTGACTCTTCTTACTGACTATGTTTTGAACCATTCCTGTGACACTAGTCATAGATTCCGATGCTTAACTTCAGGATTACTGTATCCCTCTGACCTTCTTATTGACGATGAAACACAGATATTGCATCGGAATTAAGTACAAAAACCACAATGCCGACTTAAGTACAAGAAGACTGACTCTTCTTACTGTCTATGTTTTGAACCATCCCTGTGACACTAGTTATGGATTCCGACGCTTCACTCCAGGTTCACTGTATCCCTTGGACCTTGTTATTGACGATGAAACACAGAAATTGCATCGGAATTAAATACAATAGGCTCAATGCCGACTAAAGTACAAGAAGACTGACTCTTCCTACTGTCTATGTTTTGAACCAATCCTGTGACACTAGTCATAGATTCCGATGCTTCACTTCAGGTTTACTGTATCCCTCATACCATCGTATTGACGAAGAAACACAGAAATTGCATCGGAATTAAATAGAAAAGGCACAATGCCGACTTAAGTACTAGAAGACTGACTCTTCCTACTGTCTATGTTTTGAACCATTCCTGTGACACCAGTTATAGATTCCGATGCTTCACTTCAGGTTTACTGTATCCCTTGGACTTTCTTATTGACGATGAAACACAGAAATTGCATCGGAATTAAATACAAAAGGCACAATGCCGACTTAACTACAAGAAGGCTGACTCTTCTTACTGACTATGCTTTGAACCATTCCTGTGACTCTAGTTATAGATTCCGATGCTTAACTTCATGATTACTGTATCCCTCTGACCTTCTTAGTGACGATGAAACACAGATATTGCATCGGAATTAAATACAAAAAGCACAATGCCGACTTAAGTACAAGAAAACTGACTCATCTTACTATCTATGCTTTGAACCGTCCCTGTGACGCTAGTTATAGATTCCGCTGCTTCACTACAGGTCTACTGTATCCCTTGGACCTTCTTATTAACGATGAAACACAGAAATTGCATCGGAATTAAATACAAAAGGCACAATACCGACTTAAGTACAAGAAGACTGACTCTTCTTACTGACTATGATTTGCACCATTCC
Source organism: Schistocerca serialis cubense (assembly GCF_023864345.2). Taxonomy (NCBI): domain Eukaryota; kingdom Metazoa; phylum Arthropoda; class Insecta; order Orthoptera; family Acrididae; genus Schistocerca; species Schistocerca serialis. Next base: position 7,789,792 of record NC_064639.1, on the reverse strand, counting down.
TGTGACACTAGTCATAGATTCCGATGCTTAATTTCAGGATTTCTGTATCCCTCTGACCTCCTTATTGACGATGAAACACAGAAAATGTATCGGAATTAAATACAAAAGGCACAATGCCGACATAAGTACAAGAAGACTGACTCTTCTTACTGTCTATGTTTTGAACCATCACAGTGACACTAGTTATAGATTCCGATGCTTCACTCCAGGTTTACTGTATCCCTTGGACCTTCTTATTGACGATCAAACACAGAAATTGTATCGGAATTATATACAAAACTCACAATGCCGACTTAAGTATCAGAAGTCTGACTCTTCTTACTGACTATGTTTTGAACCATTCCTGTGTCACTAGTTATAAATTCCGATGCTTCACTTCAGGTTTACTGTATCCCTTGGACCTTCTTATTGACGATGAAACACAGAAATTGCATCGGAATTAAATACAAATGGCACAATGCAGAATTAAGTACAAGAAGACTGAGTCTTCTTATTGTCTATGTATTGAACCATTTCTGTGACACTAGTTATAGATTCCGATGCTTCACTCCATGTTTACTGTATCCCTTGGACCTTCTTATTGACGATGAAACACAGAAATTGCATCGGAATTAAATACAAGAGGCACAATGCCGACTTAAGTACATGTAGACTGACTTTTCCTACCGTCTATGTTTTGAACCATTCCTGTGACACTAGTTATAGATTCCGATGGTTCATTTCTGGTTTACTGTATCCCTTGGACCTTCTTATTGACGATGAAACACAGAAATTGCATCGCAATTAAATACAAAAGGCACAATGTCGACTTAACTACAAGAAGACTGACTCTTGTTACTGACTATGCTTTGAACCATTCCTGTGACTCTAGTTATTGATTCCGATGCTTAACTTCAGGATTACTTTATCCCTCTGACCTTCTTAGTGACGATGAAACACAGAAATTGCATCGGAATTAAATACAAAAAGCACAATGCCGACTTAAGTACAAGAATAATGACTAATCATACTGTCTATGTTTTGAACCGTCCCTGTGACGCTAGTTGTAGATTCCGATGCTTCACTCCAGGTTTACTGTATCCCTTGTACCTTCTTATTGGCGATGAAACACTGAAATAGTATCGAAATTAAATACAAAACTCACAATGCCGACTTAAGTACCAGAAGTCTGACTCTTCTTACTGACTATGTTTTGAACCATTCCTGTGACACTAGTTATAGATTAAGATGCTTAACTTCAGGATTACTGTATCCCATTGACCTTCTTATTGACGATGAAACACAGAAATTGCATCGGAATTAAATACAAAAGGCACAATGCCGACTTAAGTACAAGAATACTGACTCATCTTACTGTCTATGATTTGAAGCGTCCCTGTGACACTAGTTATAGATTCCGATGCTTCACTCCAGGTTTACTGTATCCCTTGGACCTTCTTATTGACAATGAAACACAGAAATTGTATCAGAATTAAATAGAAAATGCACAATGATGACTTAAGTAGAAGTAGCCTGACTCTTCTTCCTGACAATGATTTGAACCGTCCCTGTGACACTAGTTATAGATTCCGATGCTTCACTCCAGGTTTACTGTATCTCTTGGACCTTCTTATTGAAGACGAAACACAGAAATTGCATCGGATTTAAATCCAAAAGGCACAATGCCGTCATAAGTATAAGAAGACTGACTCTTCTTACTATGTATTGAACTATCCCTGTGATAGTAGTTATAGATTCCGATGCTTCACTCCAGGTTTACTGTGTCCCATGGACCTACTTATTGACGATGAAACACAGAAATTGCATCGGAATTAAATACAATAGGAACAATGTCGACTTAAGTACAAGTAGACTGACTCTTCCTACTGTCTATGCTTTGAACCATTATTGTGACACTAATTTTAGATTCCGATGCTTAACTTCAGGATTACTTTATCCCTTGGACCTTCTTATCGACGATGGAACACAGAAATTGCGTCGGAATTAAATACAAAAGGCACAATGCCGACTTAAGTACAAGAAGAATTACTCTTCTTACTGTCTATGTTTTGAACCATCCCTGTGACACTAGTTATAGATTCCGATGCTTCACTCCAGGTTAACTGTATCCCTTGGTCCTTCTTATTGACGATGAAACACAGAAATTGCATCGGATTTAAATACAAAGGGCACAATGCCGACTTAAGTACAAGAAGACTGACTCTTCTTACTGACTATGATTTGAGCCATTCCTGTGACACATAAATTTCGATGATTCACTTCAGGTTTACTGTATCCCTTGGACCTTCTCATTAACGATGAAACACAGAAATTGCATCGGAATTAAATACAAAAGGCACAATACCGACTTAAGTACAAGAAGACTGACTCTTCTTATTGACTATGTTTTGATCTATTCCTGTGACACTAGTCATAGAATCCGATGCTTAACTTCAGGATTACTGTATCCCTCTGACCTTCTTATTGACGATGAAACACAGAAATTGCATCGGAATTAAATACAAAAGGCACTATGCAGACTTAAGTACAAGAAGACTGACTCTTCTTACTGACTTTGTTTTGAACCATTCCTGTGACACTAGTTATAGATTCCGATGCTTCACATTAGGTTTACTGTATCCCTCTGACCATCTTATGTACGATGAAACACAGAAATTGCATCGGAATTAAATACAAAAGGCTCAATGCCGACTTATGTACATGTAGATTGACTTTTCCTACTGTCTATGATTTGAACCATTCCTGTGACACTAGTTATAGAATCCGATGGTTCATTTCAGGTTTACTGTATCCCTCTGACCTTCTTATTGACGATGAAACACAGAAATTGCATCGGAATTAAATACAAAAGGCACAATGCCGACTTAAGTACAAGAAGACTGACTCTTCTTCCTGACTATGTTTTGAACCATTCCTGTGACACTAGTTATAAATTCCGATGCTACACTCCAGGATTACTGTATCCCTTGGACCTTCGTATTGACGATGAAGCACAGAAATTGCATCAGAATTAAATAGAAAAGGCACAATGCCGACTAAAGTACAAGAAGACTGACGCTTCTTACTGACTATGTTTTGAACCATTGCTGTGACACTAGTTATAGATTCCGATGCTTCACTTCAGATTTACTATATCCCTTAAAACTTCTTATTGACGATGAAACACAGACATTGCATCGGATTTAAATAGAAAAGGCACAATGCCGACTTAAGTACAAGAAGACTGACTCTTCTTACTGTCTATGTTTTGAACCATTCCTGTGACTGTAGTTATAGAATCCGATGCTTCACTTCAGGTTTACTGTATCCCTCTGACCTTCTTATTGACGATGAAACACAGAAATTGCATTGGAATTAAATACAAGAGGCACAATGCCGACTTAAGTACAAGAAGACTGACTCCTCTTACGTTCTATGTTTTGAACCTTTCCTATGACACTAGTTATAGATTCCGATGCTTTAATTCAGGTCTACTGTATCCCTTGTACCTTCTTATTGACCATGAAACACAGAAATTACATCGGAATTAAATACAAAATGAACAATGCCGACTTAAGTACAAGAAGACTGCCTCTTCCTACTGTCTACGTTTAAAACCATTCCTGTGACACTAGTTATAGATTCCGATGCTTCACTCCAGGTATACTGTATCTTTTGTACCTTCTTATTGACTATGAAACACAGAAATTGCATCGGAATTAAATACAAAAGTAACATTGCCGACTTAAGTACAAGAAGACTGACTCTTCTTACTGACTGTGACTTGAATCGTTCCTGTGATACTAGTTATAGATTCCGATGCTTCACTTCAGGTTTACTGTATCCCTTGGACCTTCTTATTGACGATGAAACACAGAAATTGCATCGGAATTAAATACAAAATGCACAATGCAGACTTATGTACAAGAAGACTGACTCTTCTTACTGACTTTGTTTTGAACCATTCCTGTGACACTAGTTATAGATTCCGATGCTTCACATCAGGTTTACTGTATCCCTCTGACCATCTTATGTACGATGAAACACAGAAATTGCATCGGAATTATATACAAAAGGCTCAATGCCGACTTATGTACATGTAGATTGACTTTTCCTACTGTCTATGATTTGAACCATTCCTGTGACACTAGTTATAGAATCCGATGGTTCATTTCAGGTTTACTGTATCCCTCTGACCTTCTTATTGACGATGAAACACATAAATTGCATCGGAATTAAATACAAAAGGCACAATGCCGACTTAAGTACAAGAAGACTGACTCTTCTTCCTGACTATGTTTTGAAACATTCCTGTGACACTAGTTATAAATTCCGATGCTACACGCCAGGTTTACTGTATCCCTTGGACCTTCTTATTGACGATGAAACAAAGAAATTGCATCGGAATTAAATATAAATGGCACAATGCCGACTAAAGTACAAGAAGACTGTCGCTTCTTACTGACTATGTTTTGAACCATTGCTGTGACACTAGTTATAGATTCCGATGCTTCACTTCCGGTTTACTATATCCCTTAAAACTTCTTATTGACGATGAAACACAGACATTGCATCGGATTTAAATAGAAAAGGCACAATGCCGACTTAAGTACAAGAAGACTGACTCTTCTTACTGTCTATATTTTGAACCATTCCTGTGACACTAGTTATAGAATCCGATGCTTCACTTCAGGTTTACTGTATCCCTCTGACCTTCTTATTGACGATGAAACACAGAAATTGCATTGGAATTAAATACAAGAGGCACAATGCCGACTTAAGTACAAGAAGACTGCCTCCTCTTACGTTCTATGTTTTGAACCTTTCCTATGACACTAGTTATAGATTCCGATGCTTTAATTCAGGTCTACTGTATCCCTTGTACCTTCTTATTGACCATGAAACACAGAAATTACATCGGAATTAAATACAAAATGAACAATGCCGACTTAAGTACAAGAAGACTGCCTCTTCCTACTGTCTACGTTTAAAACCATTCCTGTGACACTAGTTATAGATTCCGATGCTTCACTCCAGGTTTAATGTATCCTTTGTACCTTCTTCTTGACTATGAAACACAGAAATTGCATCGGAATTAAATACAAAAGTAACATTGCCGACTTAAGTACAAGAAGACTGACTCTTCTTACTGACTGTGACTTGAATCGTTCCTGTGATACTAGTTATAGATTCCGATGCTTCACTTCAGGTTTACTGTATCCCTTGGACCTTCTTATTGACGATGAATCTCAGAAATTGCATCGGAATAAAATACAAAAGGCACAATGCCGACTTAAGTACAAGAAGACTGACTCTTCCTACTGTCAATGCTTTGAACCATTCCTGTGACACTAGTAATACATTCCGATGCTTCACTTCAGTTTTACTGTATCCCTCTGATCTTCTTATTGACGATGAAACACAGAAATTGCATCGGAATTAAATACAAAAGGCACAAGGCCGACTTAAGTACAAGAAGATTGACTCTTCTTACTGTCTATGTTTTGAACCATTCCTGTGACACTAGTTATAGATTCCGATGCTTCTCTTCGGTTTACTGTATCCCTTGGACCTTCTTATTGACGATGAAACACAGAAATTGCATCAGAATTAAATAGAAAATTCTTAATGATGACTTAAGTACAAGAAGCCTGACTCTTCTTCCTGACTATGATTTGAACCGTCCCTGTGGCACTAGTTATAGATTCCTATGCTTCACTCCAGGTTTTCTGTATCTCTTGGACCTTCTTATTGAAGACGAAACACAGAATTTGCATCGGAATTAAATACAAAAGGCACAATGCCGACATTAGTACAATAAGACTGACTCTACTTACTGACTATGTTTCGAACCATTCCTGTGACACTAGTTATAGATTCCGATGCTTCACTTCAGGTTTACTGTATCCCTCTGACCTTCTTAGTGACGATGAAACACAGAAATTGCATCGGAATTAAATACAAAAAGCACAATGCCGACTTAAGTACAAGAATACTGACTCATCTTACTGTGTATGATTTGAACCGTCCCTGTGACACTAGTTATAGATTCCGACGCTTCACTCCAGGTTTACTGTATCCCTTGGACCTTCTTATTGACAATGAAACACAGAAATTGCATCAGAATTAAATAGAAAATGCACAATGATGACTTAAGTAGAAGAAGCCTGACTCTTCTTCCTGACTATGATTTGAACCGTCCCTGTGACGCTAGTTATAGATTCCGATGCTTCACTCCAGGTTTACTGTATCTCTTGGACCTTCTTATTGATGACGAAACACAGAAATTGCATCGGAAATAAATACAAAAGGCACAATGCCGACAAAAGTACAAGAAGACTGACTCTTCTTACTGTCTATGTTTTGAACCATCCCTGTGACACTAGTTATAGATTCCGATGCTTCACTCCAGGTTTACTGTATCCCTTGGTCCTCCTTATTGACGATGAAACACAGAAATTGTATCGGAATTAAATACAAAACACACAATGCCGACTTAAGTACCAGAAGTCTGACTCTTCTTACTGACTATGTTTTGAACCACTCCTGTGACACTAGTTATAGACTCCGATGCTTCACATCAGGTGTACTGTATCCCTCTGACCTTCTTATTGACGATGAAACACAGAAATTACATCGGAATTAAATACAAAAGGCACAATGCCGACCTAAGTACAAGAAGACTGACTCTTCTTACTGTCTATGTTTTGAACCATTCCTGTGACACTAGTTATAGATTCCGATGCTTCAATTCAGGTCTACCGTATCCCTTGGACCTTCTTATTGACGATGAAACACAGAAATTGCATCGGAATTAAATACAAAAGGCACAATGCAGACTGATGTACAAGAAGACTGACTCTTCTTACTGACTTTGTTTTGAACCATTCCTGTGACACTAGTTATAGATTCCGATGCTTCACATTAGGTTTACTGTATCCCTCTGACCATCTTATGTACGATGAAACACAGAAATTGCATCGGAATTAAATACAAAAGGCTCAATGCCGACTTATGTACATGTAGATTGACTTTTCCTACTGTCTATGATTTGAACCATTCCTGTGACACTAGTAATACATTCCGATGCTACACTTCAGTTTTACTGTATCCCTCTGATCTTCTTATTGACGATGAAACACAGAAATTGCATCGGAATTAAATACAAAAGGCACAAGGCCGACTTAAGTACAAGAAGACTGACTTCTCTTACGTTCTATGTTTTGAACCTTTCCTATGACACTAGTTATAGATTCCGATGCTTTAATTCAGGTCTACTGTATCCCTTGTACCTTCTTATTGACCATGAAACACAGAAATTACATCGGAATTAAATACAAAATGAACAATGCCGACTTAAGTACAAGAAGACTGCCTCTTCCTACTGTCTACGTTTAAAACCATTCCTGTGACACTAGTTATAGATTCCGATGCTTCACTCCAGGTTTACTGTATCCTTTGTACCTTCTTATTGACCATGAAACACAGAAATTGCATCGGAATTAAATACAAAAGTAACATTGCCGACTTAAGTACAAGAAGACTGACTCTTCTTACTGACTGTGACTTGAATCGTTCCTGTGATACTAGTTATAGATTCCTATGCTTCACTTCAGGTTTACTGTATCCCTTGGAGCTTCTTATTGACGATGAATCTCAGAAATTGCATCGGAATAAAATACAAAAGGCACAATGCCGACTTAAGTACAAGAAGACTGACTCTTCCTACTGTCAATGCTTTGAACCATTCCTGTGACACTAGTAATACATTCCGATGCTTCACTTCAGTTTTACTGTATCCCTCTGATCTTCTTATTGACGATGAAACACAGAAATTGCATCGGAATTAAATACAAAAGGCACAAGGCCGACTTAAGTACAAGAAGATTGACTCTTCTTACTGTCTATGTTTTGAACCATTCCTGTGACACTAGTTATAGATTCCGATGCTTCTCTTCAGGTTTACTGTATCCCTTGGACCTTCTTATTGACGATGAAACACAGAAATTGCATCAGAATTAAATAGAAAATGCTTAATGATGACTTAAGTACAAGAAGCCTGACTCTTCTTCCTGACTATGATTTGAACCGTCCCTGTGACACTAGTTATAGATTCCAATGCTTCACTCCAGGTTTTCTGCATCTCTTGGACCTTCTTATTGAAGATGAAACACAGAAATTGCATCGGAATTAAATACAAAAGGCACAATGCCGACATTAGTACAAGAAGACTGACTCTTCTTACTGACTATGTTTTGAACCATTCCTGTGACACTAGTTATAGATTCCGATGCTTCACTTCAGGTTTACTGTATCCCTCTGACCTTCTTAGTGACGATGAAACACAGAAATTGCATCGGAATTAAATACAAAAAGCACAATGCAGACTTAAGTACAAGAATACTGACTCATCTTACTGTGTATGATTTGAACCGTCCCTGTGACAATAGTTATAGATTCCGATGCTTCACTCCAGGTTTACTGTATCCCTTGGACCTTCTTATTGACAATGAAACACAGAAATTGCATCAGAATTAAATAGAAAATGCACAATGATGACTTAAGTAGAAGAAGCCTGACTCTCCTTCCTGACTATGATTTGAACCGTCCCTGTGACACTAGTTATAGATTCCGATGCTTCACTCCAGGTTTACTGTATCTCTTGGACCTTCTTATTGATGACGAAACACAGAAATTGCATCGGAATCAAATACAAAAGGCACAAAGCCGTCATAAGTATAAGAAGACTGACTCTTCTTACTGACTATGTTTTGAACCATCCCTGTGACAGTAGTTATAGATTCCGATGCTTCACTCCAGGTTTGCTGTGTCCTATGGACCTTCTTATTGACGATGAAACACAGAAATTGCATCGGAATTAAATACAATAGGAACAATGTCGACTTAAGTACAAGTAGACTGACTCTTCCTACTGTCTATGATTTGAACCATTCCTGTGACACTAGTTTTAGATTCCGATGCTTAACTTCAGGATTACTTTATCCCTTGGACCTTCTTATTGACGATGAAACACAGATATTGCATCGGAATTAAATAGAAAAGGAACAATGCCGACTTAAGTACAAGAAGACTGACTCTTCTTACTGTTTATGTTTTGAACCATTCCTGTGACACTAGTTTTGGATTCCGATGCATCACTTCAGGTTAACTGTATCCCTTGGACCTTCTTATTGACGATGAAACACAGAAATTGCATCGGAATTAAATAGAAAATGCACAATGCAAACTAAAGTACAAGAAGACTGACTCTTCTTACTGTCTATGTTTTGAACCATTCCTGTGACTGTAGTTATAGAATCCGATGCTTCACTTCAGGTTTTCTATATCCCTTAAAACTTCTTATTGACGATGAAACACAGACATTGCATCGGATTTAAATAGAAAAGGCACAATGCCGACTTAAGTACAAGAAGACTGACTCTTCTTACTGTCTATGCTTTGAACCATTCCTGTGACTGTAGTTATAGAATCCGATGCTTCACTTCAGGTTTACTGTATCCCTCTGACCTTCTTATTGACGATGAAACACAGAAATTGCATTGGAATTAAATACAAGAGGCACAATGCCGACTTAAGTACAAGAAGACTGACTTCTCTTACGTTCTATGTTTTGAATTATTCCTATGACACTAGTTATAGATTCAGATGCTTTAATTCAGGTCTACTGTATCCCTTGTACCTTCTTATTGACCATGAAACACAGAAATTACATCGGAATTAAATACAAAATGAACAATGCCGACTTAAGTACAAGAAGACTGCCTCTTCCTACTGTCTACGTTTAAAACCATTCCTGTGACACTAGTTTTAGATTCCGATGCTTCACTCCAGGTTTACTGTATCCTTTGTACCTTCTTATTGACTATGAAACACAGGAATTGCATCGGAATTAAATACAAAAGTATCATTGCCGACTTAAGTACAAGAAGACTGACTCTTCTTACTGACTGTGACTTGAATCGTTCCTGTGATACTAGTTATAGATTCCGATGCTTCACTTCAGGTTTACTGTATCCCTTGGAGCTTCTTATTGACGATGAATGTCAGAAATTGCATCGGAATAAAATACAAAAGGCACAATGCCGACTTAAGTACAAGAAGACTGACTCTTCCTACTGTCAATGCTTTGAACCATTCCTGTGACACTAGTAATACATTCCGATGCTTCACTTCAGTTTTACTGTATCCCTCTGATCTTCTTATTGACGATGAAACACAGAAATTGCATCGGAATTAAATACAAAAGGCACAAGGCCGACTTAAGTACAAGAAGATTGACCTTTCTTACTGTCTATGTTTGAACCATTCCTGTGACACTAGTTATAGATTCCAATTCTTCACTCCAGGTTTTCTGTATCTCTTGGACCTTCTTATTGAAGATGAAACACAGAAATTGCATCGGAATTAAATACAAAAGGCACAATGCCGTCATAAGTATAAGAAGACTGACTCTACTTACTGACTATGTTTTGAACCATCCCTGTGACAGTAGTTATAGATTCCGATGCTTCACTCCAGGTTTACTGTGTCCCATGGACCTTCTTATTGACGATGAAACACAGAAATTGCATCGGAATTAAATACAATAGGAACAATGTCGACTTAAGTACAAGTAGACTGACTCTTCCTACTGTCTATGCTTTGAACCATTCCTGTGACACTAGTTTTAGATTCCGATGCTTAACATCAGGATTACTTTATCCCTTGGACCTTATTATTGACGATGAAACACAGAAATTGCATCGGAATTAAATACAAAAGGCACAATGCCGACTTAAGTACAAGAAGACTTACTCTTCTTACTGTCTATGTTTTGAACCATTCCTGTGACACTAGTAATACATTCCGATGCTTCACTTCAGTTTTACTGTATCCCTCTGATCTTCTTATTGACGATGAAACACAGAAATTGCATCGGAATTAAATACAAAAGGCACAATACCGACTTAAGTACAAGAAGACTGACTCTTCTTATTGACTATGTTTTGAACCATCCGTGCGACACTAGTTATAGATTCCGATGCTTCACTCCAGGTTTAGTGTATCCCTTGGACCTCCTTATTGACGATGAAACACAGAAATTGTATCGGAATTAAATACAAAACTCACAATGCCGACTTAAGTACCAGAAGTCTGACTCTTCTTACTGACTATGTTTGAACCACTCCTGTGACACTAGTTATAGACTCCGATGCTTCACATAAGGTTTACTGTATCCCTCGGACCTTCCTATTGACGATGAAACAGAGAAATTGCATCGGAATTAAATACAAAAGGCACAATGCCGTCTTAAGTACAAGAAGACTGACTCTTCTTACTGTCTATGATTTGAACCATTCCTGTGACACTAGTTATAGATTCCGATGCTTCAATTCAGGTCTACCGTATCCCTTGGACCTTCTTATTGACGATGAAACACAGAAATTGCATCGGAATTAAATACAAAAGGCACAATGCAGACTTAAGTACAAGAAGACTGACTCTTCTTACTGACTTTGTTTTGAACCATTCCTGTGACACTAGTTATAGATTCCGATGCTTCACATTAGGTTTACTGTATCCCTCTGACCATCTTATGTACGATGAAACACAGAAATTGCATCGGAATTAAATACAAGAGGATCAATGGCGACTTATGTTCATGTAGATTGACTTTTCCTACTGTCTATGATTTGAACCATTCCTGTGACACTAGTTATAGAATCCGATGCATAGTACTGAAGTCGGCATTGTGCCTTTTGTATTTAATTCCGATGCAATTTCTGTGTTTCATCGTCAATAAGAAGGTCAGAGGGATACAGTATACCTGAAGTGAAGCATCGGAATCTATAACTAGTGTCACAGGAATGGTTCAAAACATAGCCGGTAAGAAGAGTCAGTCTTTTTGTACTTAAGTCGGCATTGTGCCTTTTGTGTTTAATTCAGATGCAATTTCTGTGTTTCATCGTCAATAACAAGGTCCAAGGGATACAGTAAACCTGAAGTGAAGCATCGGAATCTATAACTAGTGTCACAGGAACGGTTCAAGTCATAGTCAGTAAGAAGAGTCATTCTTCTTGTACTTAAGTCGGCAATGTTACTTTTGTATTTAATTCCGATGCAATTTCTGTGTTTCATCGTCAATAAGAAGGTCCAAGGGATACAGTAAACCTGGAGTGAAGCATCGGAATCCATAACTAGTGTCACAGGAATGGTTTTAAACATAGACAGTAGGAAGAGTCAGTCTTCTTGTACTTAAGTCGGCATTGTGCATTTTGTATTTAATTCCGATGTAATTTCTGTGTTTCATGGTCAATAAGAAGGTCCAAGGGATACAGTAGACCTGAAGTGAAGCATCGGAATCTATAACTAGAGTCACAGGAATGGTTCAAAACATAGACAGTAAGAAGAGTCAGCCTTCTTGTACTTAAGTCGAGCAAATGCGCAAAACTATAGACCTATATCTCTTACGTCGATCTCTTGTAGAATTTTAGAATATGTTTTTTGCTCGCGTATCATGTCATTTCTGGAAACCCAGAATCTACTATGTAGGAATCAACATGGATTCCGGAAACAGCGATCGTGTGAGACCCAACTCGCCTTATTTGTTCATGAGACCCAGAAAATATTAGATACAGGCACCCAGGTAGATGCTATTTTTCTTGACTTCCGGAAGGCGTTCGATACAGTTCCGCACTGTCGCCTGATAAACAAAGTAAGAGCCTACGGAATATCAGTCCAGCTGTGTGGCTGGATTGAAGAGTTTTTAGCAAACAGAACACAGCATGTTGTTATCAATGGAGAGACGTCTACAGACGTTAAAGTAACCTCTGGCGTGCCACAGGGGAGTGTTCTGGGACTATTGCTTTTCACAATATATACAAATGACCTAGTAGATAGTGTCGGAAGTTCCATGCGGCTTTTCGCGGATGATGCTGTAGTATACAGAGAAGTTGCTGCATTAGACAATTGTAGCGAAATACAGGAAGATCTACAGCGGATAGGCACTTGGTGCAGGGAGTGGCAACTGACCCTTAACATAGACAAACGTAATGTATTGCGAATACATAGAAAGAAGGATCCTTTATTGTATGATTATATGATAGCGGGACAAACATTGGTAGCAGTTACTTCTGTAAAATATCTGGGAGTGTGCATACGGAACGTTTTGAAGTGGAATGATCATATAAAATTAATTGTTGGTAAGGCGGGTACCAGGTTGAGATTCATTGGGAGGTGGCTTACAAAACACTCGATCGATCTATACTTCAGTATTGCTCATCAGTGTGGGATCCGTACCAGGTCGGGTTGACGGAGGAGATAGAGAAGATCCAAAGAAGAGCGGAGCGTTTTGTCACCGGGTTATTTGGTAACCGTGATAGCGTTACGGAGATGTTTAATAAACTCAAGTGGCAGACTCTGCAAGAGAGGCGCTCTGCATCGCGGTGTAGCTTCCTCGCCAGGTTTCGAGAGGGTGCGTTTCTGGATGAGGTATCGAATATATTGCTTCACCCTACTTATACCTCCCGAGGAGATCACGAGTGTAAAATTAGAGAGATTAGAGCGCGCACGGAGGCTTTCAGACAGTCGTTCTTCCCGCGAACCATACGCGACTGGAACAGGAAAGGGAGGTAATGACAGTGGCACGTAAAGTGCCCTCCGCCACACACCGTTGGGTGGCTTGCGGAGTATCAATGTAGATGTAGATGTATAAGTCGGCATTGTGCCTTTTCTATTTATTCCGATGCAATTTCTGTGGTTCATCGTCAATAAGAAGGTACAAAGGATACAGTTAACCTGGAGTGAAGCATCGGAATCTATAACTAGTGTCACAGGAATGGTTTTAAACGTAGACAGTAGGAAGAGGCAGTCTTCTTGTACTTAAGTCGACATTGTTCAATTTGTATTTAATTCCGATGTAATTTCTGTGTTTCATTGTCAATAAGAAGGTCCAAGGGATACAGTAGACCTGAATTGAAGCATCGGAATCTATAACTAGTGTCATAGGAATGGTTCAAAACATAGAACGTAAGAAGAGTCAGTCTTCTTGTTCTTAAGTCGGCATTGTGCCTCTTGTATTTAAATCCGATGCAATTTCTGTGTTTCATCGTCAATAAGAAGGTCAGAGGGATACAGTAAACCTGAAGTGAAGCATCGGATTCTATAACTACAGTCACAGGAATGGTTCAAAACATACAGAGTAAGAAGAGTCAGTCTTCTCGTACTTAAGTCGGCTTTGTGCCTTTTCTATTTAAATCCGATGCAATGTCTGTGTTTCATCGTCAATAAAAAGGTTTAAGGGATATAGTAAACCTGAAGTGAGGCATCGGAATCTATAACTAGTGTCACAGGAATGGTTCAAAACATAGTCAGTAAGGAGCGTCAGTCTTCTTGTACTTAAGTCGGCATTGTGCCTTTTCTATTTAATTCTGATGCAATTTCTGTGTTTCATCGTCAATAAGAAGGTCCAAGGGATACAGTGAACCTGGAGTGAAGCATCGGAATCTATAACTTGTGTCACAGGAATGGTTCAAATCGTAGACTGAAAGAAGAGTAGTCTTCTTGTACTTTAGTTGGCATTGTGCCTTTTCTATTAAATTCCGATGCAATTTCTGTGTTTCATCGTCAATAAGAAGATCCAAGGGATACAGTAAACCTGAAGTGATGCATCGGAATCCAAAACTAATGTCACAGGAATGGTTCAAAACATAAACAGTAAGAAGAGTCAGTCTTCTTGTACTTAAGTCGGCATTGTTCCTTTTCTATTTAATTCCGATTTAATATCTGTGTTTCATCGGCAATAAGAGGGTCCAAGGGATACAGTAAACATGAAGTGAAGCATCGGAATCTATAACTAGTGTCACAGCAATGGTTCAAAACATAGTCAGTAAGAAGCGTCAGTCTTCTTGTACTTTAGTCGGCATTGTGCCTTTTCTATTTAATTCTGATGCAATTTCTGTGCTTCATCGTCAATAAGAAGGTCCAAGGGATACAGTAAACCTGGCGTGAAGCACCTGAATCTATAACTAGTGTTACAGGAATGGTTCAAAACATAGACTGTAAGAAGAGTCAGTCTTCTTGTACTTTAGTCGGCATTGTGCCATTTGTATTTAATTCCGATGCAATTTCTGTGTTTCATCGTCAATAAGAAGGTCCAAGGGATACAGTATACCTGGAGTGTAGCATCGGAATTTATAACTAGTGTCACAGGAATGGTTCAAAACATAGTCAGTAAGAAGTGTCAGTCTTCTTGTACTTAAGTCGGCATTGTGCCTTTTGTATTTAATTTCGATGCAATTTCTGTGTTTCATCGTCAATAAGAAGGTCAGAGGGATACAGTAAACCTGAAATGAACCAACGGATTCTATAACTAGTGTCACAGGAATGGTTCAAATCATAGACAGTAGGAAAAGTCAATCTACATGAACATAAGTCGCCATTGATCCTCTTGTATTTAATTCCGATGCAATTTCTGTGTTTCATCGTACATAAGATGGTCAGAGGGATACAGTAAACCTAATGTGAAGCATCGGAATCTATAACTAGTGTCACAGGAATGGTTCAAAACAAAGTCAGTAAAAAGAGTCAGTCTTCTTGTACTTAAGTCTGCATTGTGCCTTTTGTATTTAATTCCGATGCAATTTCTGTGTTTCATCGTCAATAAGAAGGTCCAAGGGATACGGTAGATCTGAATTGAAGCATCGGAATCTATAACTAGTGTCACAGGAATGGTTCAAATCATAGACAGTTAGAAGAGTCAGTCTTCTTGTACTTAAGACGGCATTGTGCCTTTTGTATTTATTTCCGATGCAATTTCTCTGTTTCATCGTCAATAGGAAGGTCCGAGGGATACAGTAAACCTTATGTGAAGCATCGGAGTCTATAACTAGTGTCACAGGAGTGGTTCAAACATAGTCAGTAAGAAGAGTCAGACTTCTGGTACTTAAGTCGGCATTGTGAGTTTTGTATTTAATTCCGATACAATTTCTGTGTTTCATCGTCAATAAGGAGGTCCAAGGGATACACTAAACCTGGATTGAAGCATCGGAATCTATAACTAGTGTCGCAGGGATGGTTCAAAACATAGTCAATAAGAAGAGTCAGTCTTCTTGTACTTAGGTCGGTATTGTGCCTTTTGTATTTAATTCCGATGCAATTTCTGTGTTTCATCGTCAATAAGAAGATCAGAGGGATACAGTAAAACTGAAGAGAAGCATCGGAATGTATTACTAGTGTCACAGGAATGGTTCAAAGCATTGACAGTAGGAAGAGTCAGTCTTCTTGTACTTAAGTCGGCATTGTGCCTTTTGTATTTTATTCCGATGCAATTTCTGAGATTCATCGTCAATAAGAAGGTCCAAGGGATACAGTTAACCTGGAGTGAAGCATCGGAATATATAACTAGTGTCACAGGGATGGTTCAAAACATAGACAGTAAGAAGAGTAAGTCCTCTTGTACTTAAGTCGGCATTGTGCCTTTTGTATTTAATTCCGATGCATCAGAATTAAATAGAAAAGGCACAATGCCGACTTAAATACAAGAAGACTGACGCTCCTTACTGACAATGTTTTGAACTATTCCTGTGACACTAGTTATTGATTCCGATGCTTCACTTCAGGTTTTCTATATCCCTTAAAACTTCTTATTGACGATGAAACACAGACATTGCATCGGATTTAAATAGAAATGGCACAATGCCGACTTAAGTACAAGAAGACTGACTCTTCTTAATGTCTATGTTTTGAACCATTCCTGTGACTGTAGTTATAGAATCCGATGCTTCACTTCAGGTTTACTGTATCACTCTGACCTTCTTATTGACGATGAAACACAGAAATTGCATTGGAATTAAATACAAGAGGCACAATGCCGACTTAAGTACAAGAAGACTGACTTCTCTTACGTTCTATGTTTTGAACCTTTCCTATGACACTAGTTATAGATTCAGATGCTTTAATTCAGGTCTACTGTATGCCTTGTACCTTCTTATTGACCATGAAACACAGAAATTACATCGGAATTAAATACAAAATGAACAATGCCGACTTAAGTACAAGAAGACTGCCTCTTCCTACTGTCTACGTTTAAAACCATTCCTGTGACACTAGTTATAGATTCCGATGCTTCACTCCAGGTTTACTGTATCCTTTGTACCTTCTTATTGACTATGAAACACAGAAATTGCATCGGAATTAAATACAAAAGTAACATTGCCGACTTAAGTACAAGAAGACTGACTCTTCTTACTGACTGTGACTTGAATCGTTCCTGTGATACTAGTTATAGATTCCGATGCTTCACTTCAGGTTTACTGTATCCCTTGGAGCTTCTTATTGACGATGAATCTCAGAAATTGCATCGGAATAAAATACAAAAGGCACAATGCCGATTTAAGTACAAGAAGACTGACTCTTCCTACTGTCAATGCTTTGAACCATTCCTGTGACACTAGTAATACATTCCGACGCTTCACTTCAGTTTTACTGTATCCCTCTGATCTTCTTATTGACGATGAAACACAGAAATTGCATCGGAATTAAATACAAAAGGCACAAGGCCGACTTAAGTACAAGAAGATTGACTCTTCTTACTGTCTATGTTTTGAACCATTCCTGTGACACTAGTTATAGATTCCGATGCTTCTCTTCAGGTTTACTGTATCCCTTGGACCTTCTTATTGACGATGAAACACAGAAATTGCATCAGAATTAAATAGAAAATGCTTAATGATGACTTAAGTACAAGAAGCCTGACTCTTCTTCCTGACTATGAAATGAACCGTCCCTGTGACACTAGTTATAGATTCCAATTCTTCACTCCAGGTTTTCTGTATCTCTTGGACCTTCTTATTGAAGATGAAACACAGAAATTGCATCGGAATTAAATACAAAAGGCACAATACCGACATTAGTTCAAGAAGACTGACTCTTCTTACTGACTATGTTTTGAACCATTCCTGTGACACTAGTTATAGATTCCGATGCTTCACTTCAGGTTTACTGTATCCCTCTGACCTTCTTAGTGACGATGAAACACAGAAATTGCATCGGAATTATATACAAAAAGCACAATGCCGACTTAAGTGCAAGAATACTGACTCATCTTACTGTGTATGATTTGAACCGTCCCTGTGACACTAGTTATAGATTCCGATGCTTCACTCCAGGTTTACTGTATCCCTTGGACCTTCTTATTGACAATGAAATACAGAAATTGCATCAGAATTAAATAGAAAATGCACAATGATGACTTAAGTAGAAGAAGCCTGACTCTTCTTCCTGACTATGATTTGAACCGTCCCTGTGACACTAGTTATAGATTCCGATGCTTCACTCCAGGTTTACTGTATCTCTTGGACCTTCTTATTGATGACGAAACAGAGAAATTGCATCGGAATTAAATACAAAAGGCACAATGCCGTCATAAGTATAAGAAGACTCACTCTTCTTACTGACTATGTTTTGAACCATCCTTGTGACAGTAGTTATAGATTCCGATGCTTCACTCCAGGTTTACTGTTTCCCATGGACCTTCTTATTGACGATGAAACACAGAAATTGCATCGGAATTAAATACAATAGGAACAATGTCGACTTAAGTACAAGTAGACTGACTCTTCCTACTGTCTATGCTTTGAACCATTCCTGTGACACTAGTTTTAGATTCCGATGCTTAACTTCAGGATTACTTTATCCCTTGGACCTTATTATTGACGATGAAACACAGAAATTGCTTGGGAATTAAATACAAAAGGCACAATGCCGACTTAAGTACAAGAAGACTTACTCTTCTTACTGTCTATGTTTTGAACCATCCCTGTGACACTAGTTATAGATTCAGATGCTTCCCTTCAGGTTTACTGTATCCCTCTGGACCTTCTTATTGACGATAAACACAGAAATTGCATCGGAATAAAATAGAAAAGGCACAATGCCGACTTAAGTACAAGACGACTGGCATTTCTTACTGTGTATGTTTTGCACCATTCCTGTGACACTAGTTGTAGATTCCTATGCTTCACCTCAGGTTTACTGTATCATTTGGACCTTCTCATTGACGATGAATGACAGAAATTGCATCGGAGTTAAATACAAAAGGCACAATGCCGACTTAAGTACAAGAAGACTGACTCTTCTTACTGACTATGTTTTGAACCATTCCTGTGACACTAGTTATAGATCCCGATCCTTCACTTCAAGTTTACTGTATCCCTCTGACCATCTTATTGACGAATAAACACAAAAATTGCATCGGAATTAAATAGATACGCCACAGTGCCTACTTAAGTACGAGAAGACTGACTCTTCTTACTGGCTATGTTTTGAACCATTCCTGTGACACTAGTTATAGATTCCGATGCTTGACTTCGGTTTTACTGTATCCCTTGGACCTTCTAATTGACGATGAAACACAGAAATTGCTTCGGAATTAAATACAAAAGGCACAATGCCGACTTAAGTACAAGAAGACTTACTCTTCTTACTGTCTATGTTTTGAACCATTCCTGTGACACTAGTTATAGATCCCGATGCTTCACTTCAGGTTTACTGTATCCCTCTGACCTTCTTATTGACGAGGAAACACAGAAATTGCATCGGAATTAAATAGATACGCCACAGTGCCTACGTAAGTACGAGAAGACTGACTCTTCTTACTGGGTATGTTTTGAACTATTCCTGTGACACTAGTTATAGATTCCGATGCTTGACTTCGGTTTTACTGTATCCCTTGGACCTTCTTATTGACGATGAAACACAGAAATTGCATCGGAATTAAATACAAAAGGCACAATGCCGACTTAAGTACAAGAAGACTGACCCTTCTTTCAGTCTATGTTTTGAACCATTCCTGTGACACTAGTTATAGATTCCGATGCTTAACTTCAGGTTTACTGTATCCCTTGGATCTTCTTATTGACGATGAAACACAGAAATTGCATCGGAATTAAATACAATAGGAACAATG
This sequence comes from Schistocerca serialis cubense, assembly GCF_023864345.2. NCBI lineage: Eukaryota > Metazoa > Arthropoda > Insecta > Orthoptera > Acrididae > Schistocerca > Schistocerca serialis. The sequence continues at coordinate 7,769,847 of NC_064639.1, read as the reverse complement.
TCGACTTAAGTACAAGTAGACTGACTCTCCCTACTGTCTATGCTTTGAACCATTCCTGTGACACTAGTTTTCGATTCCGATGCTTAACTTCAGGATTACTGTATCCCTTGGACCTTCTTATTGACGATGAAACACAGAAATTGCATCGGAATAAATACAAAAGGCACAATGCCGACTTAAGTACAAGAAGACTGACTCTTCTTGCAGTCTATGTTTTGAACCATCCCTGTGACACTAGTTATAGATTCCGATGCTTCACTCCAGGTTAACTGTATCCCTTGGTCCTTCTTATTGACGATGAAACACAGAAATTGCATCGGATTTAAATACAAAAGGCACAATGCCGACTTAAGTACAAGAAGACTGACTCTTCTTACTGATTATGATTTGAGCCATTCCTGTGACACTTAAATTCCGAGGATTCACTTCAGGTTTACTGTATCCCTTGGACCTTCTTATTGACGATGAAACACAAAAATTGCATCGGAATTAAATACAGAAGGCACAATGCAGAATTAAGTACAAGAAGACTGAATCTTCTTACTGTCTCTGTTTTGAACCATTCCTGTGACACTAGTTATAAATTCCGAAGCTCAACTCCAGGTTTACTGTATCCCTTGGACCTTCTTATTGACGATGAAACTCAGAAATTGCATCGGAATTAAATACAAAAGGCACAATGCCGACTAAAGTACAAGAAGACTGACTCTTCTTACAGTCTATGTTTCGAACCATTCCTGTGACACTAGTTATAGATTCCGGTGCTTCACTCCAGGTTTACTGTATCCCTTGGACCTTCTTATTGACGATGAAATACAGAAATTGCATCAGAATTAAATAGAAAGGGCACATTGCCGACTAAAGTACAAGAAGACTGACGCTTCTTGCTGACTATGTTTTGAACCATTGCTGTGACACTAGTTATAGATTCCGATGCTTCACTTCAGGTTTACTGTATCCCTTGGACCTTCTTATTGACGATGAAACACAGATATTGCATCGGAATTAAATAGAAAAGGAACAATGCCGACTTAAGTACAAGAATACTGACTCTTCTTACTGTTTATGTTTTGAACCATTCCTGTGACACTAGTTTTGGATTCTGATGCATCACTTCAGGTTTACTGTATCCCTTGGACCTTCTTATTGACGATGAAACACAGAAATTGCATCGGAATTAAATACAAAAGGCACAATTTCGACTTAAGTACAGGAAGACTGACCCTTCCTACTGTCAATGTTTTGAACCATTCCTGTGACACTTGTTATAGATTCCGATGCTTCACTTCAGGTTTACTGTATCCCTCTGATCTTCTTATTGACGATGAAACACAGAAATTGCATCGAAAATAAATACAAAAGGCACAATGCCGACTTAAGTACAAGAAGACTGACGCTCCTTACTGACTATGTTTTGAACCATTCCTGTGACAATAGTTATAGATTCCGATGCTTCATTTCAGGTTTACTATATCCCTTAAACCTTCTTATTGACGATGAACCACAGAAATTGCATCGGAATTAAATAGAAAAGGCACAATGCCGACTTCTACATCTACATCTACATTGATACTCCGCAAGCCACCCAACGGTGTGTGGCGGAGGGCACTTTACGTGCCACTGTCATTACCTCCCTTTCCTGTTCCAGTCGCGTATGGTTCGCGGGAAGAACGATTGTCTGAAAGCCTCCGTGCGCGCTCTAATCTCTCTAATTTTACACTCGTGATCTCCTCGGGAGGTATAAGTAGGGGGAAGCAATATATTCGATACCTCATCCAGAAACGCACCCTCTCTAAACCTGGCGAGCAAGCTACACTGCGATGCAGAGCGCCTCTTTTGCAGAGTCTGCCACTTGAGTTTATTAAACATCTCCGTAACGCTATCACGGTTACCAAATAACCCGGTGACAAAACGCGCCGCTCTTCTTTGGATCTTCTCTATCTCCTCCGTCAACCCGACCTGGTACGGATCCCACACTGATGAGCAATACTCAAGTATAGGTCGAACGAGTGTTTTGTAAGCCACCTCCTTTGTTGATGGACTACATTTTCTAAGCACTATCCCAATGAATCTCTACCTGGTACCCGTCTTACCAACAATTAATTTTATATGATCATTCCACTTCAAATCGTTCCGTACGCACACTCCCAGATATTTTACAGAAGTAACTGCTACCAATGTTTGTCCCGCTATCATATAATCATACAATAAAGGATCCTTCTTTCTATGTATTCGCAATACATTACATTTGTCTAAGTTTAGGGTCAGTTGCCACTCCCTGCACCAAGTGCCTATCCGCTGCAGATCTTCCTGTATTTCGCTACAATTTTCTAATGCAGCAACTTCTCTGTATACTACAGCATCATCCACGAAAAGCCGCATGGAACTTCCGACACTATCTACTAGGACATTTATATATATTGTGAAAAGCAATGGTCCCAGAACACTCCCCTGTGGCACGCCAGAGGTTACTTTAACGTCTGTAGACGTCTCTATATTGATAACAACATGCTGTGTTCTGTTTGCTAAAAACTCTTCAATCCAGCCACACAGCTGGTCTGATATTCCGTAGGCTCTTACTTTGTTTATCAGGCGACAGTGCGGAACTGTATCGAACGCCTTCCGGAAGTCAAGAAAAATAGCGCCTACCTGGGAGCCTGTATCTAATATTTTCTGGGTCTCATGAACAAATAAGGCGAGTTGGGTCCCACACGATCGCTGTTTCCGGAATCCATGGTGATTCCTACATAGTAGATTCTGGGTTTCCAGAAATGACATGATACGCGAGCAAAAAACATGTTCTAAAATTCTACAAGAGATCGACGTAAGAGATATAGGTCTATAGTTTTGCGCATCTGCTCGACTTAAGTACAAGATGGCTGACTCTTCTTACTGTCTATGTTTTGAACCATTCCTGTGACTCTAGTTATAGATTCCGATGCTTCACTTCAGGTTTACTGTATCCCTGTGACCTTCTTATTGACGATGAAACACAGAAATTGCATCGGAATTAAATACAAAATGCACAATGCCAACTTAAGTACAAGAAGACTGACTCTTCTTACGTTCTATGTTTTGAACCAATCCTAAGACACTAGTTATAGATTCCGATGCTTCAATTCAGGTCTACTGTATCCCTTGGACCTTCTTATTGACCATGAAACACAGAAATTACATCGGAATTAAATACAAAATGCACAATGCCGACTTAAGTACAAGAAGACTGACTCTTCCTACTGTCTATGTTTAAAACCATTCCTGTGACACTAGTTATAGATTCCGATGCTTCACTCCAGGTTTACTGTATCCCTTGGACCTTCTTATTGACGATGAAACACAGAAATTGCATCGGAATTAAATACAAAAGTAACATTGCAGACTTCAGTACAAGAAGACTGACTCTTCTTACTGACTATGACTTGAACCGTTCCTGTGCCACTAGGTATAGATTCCGATGCTTCACTTCACGTTTACTGTATCCCTTGGACCTTGTTATTGACGATGAAACACAGAAATTGCATCTGAATTAAACACAAAAGGCACAATGCCGACATAAGTACAAAAAGACTGACTCTTCTTACCGGCTATGTTTTGAACCATTCCTGTGACACTAGTTATAGATTCCGATGCTTCACTTCAGGTATACTGTATCCCTCTGACCTTCTTAATGACGATGAAACACAGAAATTGCATCGGAATTAAATACAAAAGGCACAGTGCCGACTTCAGTACAAGAAGACTGATTTTTTTTACTGACTATGTTTTGAACCATTCGTGTGACACTAGTTATAGATTCGGATGCTTCACTTCTGGTTTACTGTATCCCTCTGACCTTCTTATTGACGATAAACACAGAAATTGCATCGGAATAAAATAGAAAAGGCACAATGCCGACTTAAGTACAAGACGACTGACTTTTCTTACTGGCTATGTTTTGAACCATTCCTGTGACACTAGTTATAGATTCCGATGCTTGACTTCGGTTTTACTGTATCCCTTGGACCTTCTTATTGACGATGAAACACAGAAATTGCATCGGAATTAAATACAATAGGCAAAATGCCGACTTAAGTACAAGAAGACTGATCCTCCTTACAGTCTATGTTGTGAACCATTCCTGTGACACTAGTTATAGATTCCGATGCTTAACTTCAGGTTTACTGTATCCCTTGGACCTTCTAATTGACGATGAAACACACAAATTATATCGTAATTAAATAGAAAATGCACAATTCCGACTTAAGTACATGAAGACTGATTCTTCTTACTGTCTATGATTTGAACCATTCCTGTGACACTAGTTATAGCTTCCGATGCTTCACTTCAGGTTTACTGTATCCCTTGGACCCTCTTATTGACGACGAAACACAGAAATTGCATCGGAATTAAATACAAATGGCACAATGCCGACTTAAGTACAGGAAGACTGACCCTTCCTACTGTCAATGCTTTGAACCATTCCTGTGACACTTATTATAGATTCCGATGCTTCACTTCAGGTTTACTGTATCCCTCTGATCTTCTTATTGACGATGAAACACAGGAATTGCATCTAAAATAAATACAAAAGCACAATGCCGACTTAAGTACAAGAAGACTGACTCTTCTTACTGACTATGTTTTGAAGCATTCTTGTGACACTAGTTATAGATTCCGATGCTTCACTTCAGGTTTACTGTATCCCTAGGACATTGTTATTGACGATGAAACACAGAAATTGCATCTGAATTAAACACAAAAGGCACAATGCCGACTTAAGTAAAAAAAGTCTGACTCTTCTTACCGGCTATGTTTTGAACCGTTCCTGTGACACTAGTTATCGATTCCGATGCTTCACTTCAGGTTTACTGTATCCCTCTGGACCTTCTTATTGACGATAAACACAGAAATTGCATCGGAATAAAATAGAAAAGGCACAATGCCGACTTAAGTACAAGACGACTGACATTTCTTACTGTGTATGTTTTGAACCGTTCCTGTGACACTAGTTGTAGATTCCTATGCTTCACTTCATTTTTACTGTATCATTTGGACCTTCTTATTGACGATGAATCACAGAAATTGCATCGGAGTAAAATCAAAATGGCACAATGCCGACTTAAGTACAAGAAGACTGACTCTTCTTGCTGACTATGTTTTGAACCATTCCTGTGACACTAGTTATAGATCCCGATGCTTCACTTCAGGTTTACTGTATCCCTCTGACCATCTTATTGACGAGGAAACACAAAAATTGCATCGGAATTAAATAGATACGCCACAGTGCCTACTTAAGTATGAGAAGGCTGAATCTTCTTACTGGCTATGTTTTGAACCATTCCTGTGACACTAGTTATAGATTCCGTTGCTTGACTTCGGTTTTACTGTATCCCTTGGACCTTCTAATTGACGATGAAACAAAGAAATTGCATCGGAATTAAATACAAAAGGCACAATGCCGACTTCAGTACAAGAAGACTGATTTTTTTTACTGTCTATGCCTTGAACCATTCCTGTGACACTAGTTTTAGATTCCGATGCTTAACTTCAGAATTACTGTATCCCTTGGACCTTCTTATTGACGAGGAAACACAGAAATTGCATCGGAATAAATACAAAAGGCACAATGCCGACTTAAGTACAAGAAGACTGACTCTTCTTACTGATTATGATTTGAGCCATTCCTGTGACACTTAAATTCCGAGGATTCACTTCAGGTTTACTGTATCCCTTGGACCTTCTTATTGACGATGAAACACACAAATTGCATCGGAATAAAATACAAAAGGCACAATGCAGAATTAAGTACAAGAAGATTGAATCTTCTTACTGTCTATGTTTTGAACCATTCCTGTGACACTAGTTATAAATTGCGATGCTACACTCCAGGTTTACTGTATCCCTTGGACCTTCTTTTTGACGATGAAACACAGAAATTGCATCGGAATTAACACAAAAGGCACAATGCCGACTTAAGTAAAAAAAGACTGACTCTTCTTACCGGCTATGTTTTGAACCGTTCCTGTGACACTAGTTATCGATTCCGATGCTTCACTTCAGGTCTACTGTATCCCTCTGGACGTTCATATTGACGATAAACACAGACATTGCATCGGAATAAAATAGAAAAGGCACAATGCCGACTTAAGTACAAGACGACTGACATTTCTTACTGTGTATGTTTTGAACCGTTCCTGTGACACTAGTTGTAGATTCCTATGCTTCACTTCAGGTTTACTGTATCATTCGGACCTTCTTATTGACGATGAATCACAGAAATTGCATCGGAGTTAAATCAAAATGGCACAATGCCGACTTAAGTACAAGAAGACTGACTCTTCTTACTGACTATGTTTTGAACCATTCCTGTGACACTAGTTATAGATCCCGATGCTTCACTTCAGGTTTACTGTATCCCTCTGACCATCTTATTGACGAGGAAACACAAAAATTGCATCGGAATTAAATAGATACGCCACAGTGCCTACTTAAGTACGAGAAGACTGAATCTTCTTACTGGCTATGTTTTGAACCATTCCTGTGACACTAGTTATAGATTCCGATGCTTGACTTCGGTTTTACTGTATCCCTTGGACCTTCTAATTGACGATGAAACACAGAAATTGCATCGGAATTAAATACAAAAGGCACAATGCCGACTTCAGTACAAGAAAACTGATTTTTTTTACTGACTATGTTTTGAACCATTCCTGTGACCCTAGTTATAGATTCAGATGCATCACTTCAGGTTTACTGTATCCCTCTGGACCTTCTTATTGACGATCAACGCAGGAATTGCATCGGAATAAAATAGAAAAAGCACAATGCCGACTTAATTACAAGACGACTGACATTTCTTACTGTGTATGTTTTGAACCGTTCCTGTAACACTAGTTGTAGATTCCTATGCTTCACTTCAGGTTTACTGTATCATTTGGACCTTCTTATTGACGATGAATCACGGAAATTCCATCGGAGTTAAATCAAAATGCCACAATGCCGACTTAAGTACAAGAAGACTGACTCTTCTTACTGACGATGTTTTGAACCATTCCTGTGACACTAGTTATAGATCCCGATGCTTCACTTCAGGTTTACTGTATCCCTCTAACCATCTTATTGACGAGGAAACACAAAAATTGCATCGGAATTAAATAGATACGCCACAGTGCCTACTTAAGTACGAGAAGACTGACTCTTCTTACTGGCTATGTTTAGAACCATTCCTGTGACATTAGTTATAGATTCCGATGCTTGACTTCGGTTTTACTGTATCCCTTGGACCTTCTAATTGACGATGAAACACAGAAATTGCATCGGAATTAAATACAAAAGGCACAATGCCGACTTCAGTACAAGAAGACTGATTTTTTTTACTGACTATGTTTTGAACCATTCCTGTGACTCTAGTTACAGATTCGGATGCTTCACTTCAGGTTTACTGTATCCCTCTGACCTTCTTATTGACGATAAACACAGAAATTGCATCGGAATAAAATAGAAAAGGCACAATGCCGACTTAAGTACAAGACGACAGACTTTTCTTACTGTCTATGTTTTGAACCGTTCCTGTGCCACATGTTGTAGATTTCGATGCTTCACTTCAGGATTACTGTATCATTTGGACCTTCTTGTTGACGATGAAACACAGAAATTGCATCGGAGTTAAATACAAAATCCACAATGCCGACTTAAGTACAAGAAGACTGACTCTTCTTACTGACTATGTTTTGAACCATTCCTGTGACACTAGTTATAGATCCCGATGCTTCACTTCCGGTTTACTGTATCCCTCTGACCTTCGTATTGACGAGGAAACACAGAAATGGCATCGGAATGAAATAGATACGCCACAGTGCCTACTTAAGTACGAGAAGTATGACTCTTCTTACTGGCTATGTTTTGAACAATTCCTGTGACACTAGTTATAGATTCCGATGCTTGACTTCGGTTTTACTGTATCGCTTCGACCTTCTTATTGACGATGAAACACAGAAATTGCATCGGAATTAAATACAAAAGGCACAATTCCGACTTAAGTACAAGAAGACTGACCCTTCTTTCAGTCTATGTTTTGAACCATTCCTGTGACACTAGTTATAGATTCCGATGCTTAACTTCAGGTTTACTGTATCCCTTGGACCTTCTTATTGACGATGAAACACAGAAATTGCATCGGAATTAAATACAATAGGAACAATGTCGACTTAAGTACAAGAAGACTGACTCTTCTTACTTACTATGTTTTGAACCATTCCTGTGACACTAGTTATAGATTCCGATGCTTAACTTCAGGTTTACTGTATCCCTTGGACCTTCTTATTGACGATGAAACACAGAAATTGCATCGGAATTAAATACAATAGGAACAATGTCGACTTAAGTACAAGAAGATTGACCCTTCTTTCAGTCTATGTTTTGAACCATTCCTGTGACACTAGTTATAGATTCCGATGCTTAACTTCAGGTTTACTGTATCCCTTGGACCTTCTTATTGACGATGAAACACAGAAATTGCATCGGAATTAAATACAATAGGAACAATGTCGACTTAAGTACAAGTAGACTGACTCTTCCTACAGTCTATGCTTTGAACCATTCCTGTGACACTAGTTTTAGATTCCGATGCTTAACTTCAGAATTACTGTATCCCTTGGACCTTCTTATTGACGAGGAAACACAGAAATTGCATCGGACTAAATACAAAAGGCACAATGCCGACTTAAGTACAAGAAGACTGACTCTTCTTACTGATTATGATTTGAGCCATTCCTGTGACACTTAAATTCCGAGGATTCACTTCAGGTTTACTGTATCCCTTGGACCTTCTTATTGACGATGAAACACAAAAATTGCATCGGAATTAAATACAAAAGGCAGAATGCAGAATAAAGTACAAGAAGACTGAATCTTCTTACTGTCTATGTTTTGAACCATTCCTGTGACACTAGTTATAAATTGCGATGCTACACTCCAGGTTTACTGTATCCCTTGGACCTTCTTATTGACGATGAAACACAGAAATTGCATCTGAATTAAACACAAAAGGCAGAATGCCGACTTAAGTAAAAAAAGACTGACTCTTCTTACCGGCTATGTTTTGAACCGTTCCTGTGACACTAGTTATCGATTCCGATTCTTCACTTCAGGTTTACTGTATCCCTCTGGACCTTCTTATTGACGATAAACACAGAAATTGCATCGGAATCGAATAGAAAAGGCACAATGCCGACTTAAGTACAAGACGACTGACATTTCTTACAGTGTATGTTTTGAACCGATCCTGTGACACTAGTTGTAGATTCCTATGCTTCACTTCAGGTTTACTGTATCATTCGGACCTTCTTATTGACGATGAATCACAGAAATTGCATCGACGTTAAATCAAAATGGCACAATGCCGACTTAAGTACAAGAAGACTGACTCTTCTTACTGACTATGTTTTGAACCATTCCAGTGACACTAGTTATAGATCCCGATGCTTCACTTCAGGTTTACTGTATCCCTCTGACCATCTTATTGACGAGGAAACACAAAAATTGCATCGGAATTAAATAGATTCGCCACAGTGCCTACTTAAGTACGAGAAGACTGAATCTTCTTACTGGCTATGTTTTGAACCATTCCTGTGACACTAGTTATAGATTCCGATGCTTGACTTCGGTTTTACTGTATCCCTTGGACCTTCTAATTGACGATGAAACACAGAAATTGCATCGGAATTAAATAGAAAAGGCACAATGCCGACTACAGTACAAGAAGACTGATTTTTTTTACTGACTATATTTTGAACCATTCCTGTGACACTAGTTATAGATTCAGATGCTTCACTTCAGGTATACTGTATCCCTCTGGACCTTCTTATTGACAATAAACGCAGAAATTGCATCGGAATAAAATAGAAAAGGCACAATGCCGACTTAAGTACAAGACGACTGACATTTCTTACTGTGTATGTTTTGAACCGTTCCTGTGACGCTAGTTGTAGATTCCTATGCTTCACTTCAGGTTTACTGTATCATTTGGACCTTCTTATTGACGATGAATCACAGGAATTGCATCGGAGTTAAATCAAAATGGCACAATGCCGACTTTAGTACAAGAAGACTGACTCTTCTTACTGACTATGTTTTGAGCCATTCCTGTGACACTAGTTATAGATTCCGATGCTTGACTTCGGTTTTACTGTATCCCTTGGACCTTCTAATTGACGATGAAACACAGAAATTGCATCGGAATTAAATACAAAAGGCACAATGCCGACTTCAGTACAAGAAGACTGATTTTTTTTTACTGACTATGTTTTAAACCATTCCTGTGACACTAGTTATAGATTCGGATGCTTCACTTCAGGTTTACTGTATCCCTCTGACATTCTTATTGACGATAAACACAGAAATTGCATCGGAATAAAATAGAAAAGGCACAATGCCGACTTAAGTACAAGACGACTGACTTTTCTTACTGTCTATGTTTTGAACCGTTCCTGTGACACAAGTTGTAGATTTCGATGCTTCACTTCAGGATTACTGTATCATTTGGACCTTCTTATTGACGATGAAACACAGAAATTGCATCGGAGTTAAATACAAAAGCCACAATGCCGACTTAAGTACAAGAAGACTGACTCTTCTTACTGACTATGTTTTGAACCATTCCTGTGACACTAGTTATAGATCCCGATGCTTCACTTCAGGTTTACTGTATCCCTCTTACCGTCTTATTGACGAGGAAACACAGAAATTGCATCGGAATTAAATAGATACGTCACAGTGCCTTCTTAAGTACGAGAAGACTGACTCTTCTTACTGGCTATGTTTTGAACTATTCCTGTGACACTAGTTATAGATTCCGATGCTTGACTTCGGTTTTACTGTATCCCTTCGACCTTCTTATTGACGATGAAACACAGAAATTGCATCGGAATTAAATACAAAAGGCACAATGCCGACTTAAGTACAAGAAGACTGACCCTTCTTTCAGTCTATGTTTTGAACCATTCCTGTGACACTAGTTATAGATTCCGATGCTTAACTTCAGGTTTAATGTATCCCTTGGACCTTCTTATTGACGATGAAACACAGAAATTGCATCGGAATTAAATACAATAGGAACAATGTCGACTTAAGTACAAGTAGACTGACTCTTCCTACTGTCTATGCTTTGAAATATTCCTGTGACACTAGTTTTGGATTCCGATGCTTAACTCCAGAATTACTGTATCCCTTGGACCTTCTTATTGACGAGGAAACACAGAAATTGCATCGGAATAAATACAAAAGGCACAATGCCGACTTAAGTACAAGAAGACTGACTCTTCTTACTGATTATGATTTGAGCCATTCCTGTGACACTTAAATTCGGAGGATTCACTTCAGGTTTACTGTATCCCTTGGACCTTCTTAATGACGATGAAACACAAAAATTGCATCGGAATTAAATACAAAAGGCACAATGCAGAATTAAGTACAAGAAGACTGAATCTTCTTACTGTCTATGTTTTGAACCATTCCTGTGACACTAGTTATAAATTGCGATGCTACACTCCAGGTTTACTGTATCCCTTGGACCTTCTTATTGACGATGAAACACAGAAATTGCATCTGAATTAAACACAAAGGGCAGAATGCCGACTTAAGTAAAAAAAGACTGACTCTTCTTACCGGCTATGTTTTGAACCGTTCCTGTGACACTAGTTATCGATTCCGATGCTTCACTTCAGGTTTACTGTATCCCTCTGGACCTTCTTATTGACGATAAACACAGAAATTGCATCGGAATAAAATAGAAAATGCACAATGCCGACTTAAGTACAAGACGACTGACATTTCTTACTGTGTATGTTTTTAACCGTTCCTGTGACACTAGTTGTAGATTCCTATGCTTCACTTCAGGTTTACTGTATCATTCGGACCTTCTTATTGACGATGAATCACAGAAATTGCATCGAGGTTAAATCAAAATGGCACAATGCCGACTTAAGTACAAGAAGACTGACTCTTCTTACTGACTATGTTTTGAACCATTCCTGTGACACTAGTTATAGATCCCGATGCTTCACTTCAGGTTTACTGTATCCCTCTGACCATCTTATTGACGAGGAAACACAAAAATTGCATCGGAATTAAATAGATACGCCACAGTTCCTACTTAAGTACGAGAAGACTGAATATTCTTACTGGCTATGTTTTGAACCATTCTTGTGACATTAGTTATAGATTCCGATGCTTGACTTCGGTTTGACTGTATCCCTTGGACCTTCTAATTGACGATGAAACACAGAAATTGCATCGGAATTAAATACAAAAGGCACAATGCCGACTTCAGTACAAGAAAACTGATTTTTTTTACTGACTATGTTTTGAACCATTCCTATGACCCTAGTTATAGATTCAGATGCTTCACTTCACGTTTACTGTATCCCTCTGGACCTTCTTATTGACGATAAACGCAGAAATTGCATCGGAATAAAATAGAAAAAGCACAATGCCGACTTAATTACAAGACGACTGACATTTCTTACTGTGTATGTTTTGAACCGTTCCTGTAACACTAGTTGTAGATTCCTATGCTTCACTTCAGGTTTACTGTATCATTTGGACCTTCTTATTGACGATGAATCACAGAAATTCCATCGGAGTTAAATCAAAATGGCACAATGCTGACTTAAGTACAAGAAGACTGACTCTTCTTACTGACTATGTTTTGAACCATTCCTGTGACACTAGTTATAGATCCCGATGCTTCACTTCAGGTTTACTGTATCCCTCTAACCATCTTATTGACGAGGAAACACAAAAATTGCATCGGAATTAAATAGATACGCCACAGTGCCTACTTAAGTACGAGAAGACTGACTCTTCTTACTGGCTATGTTTAGAACCATTCCTGTGACACTAGTTATAGATTCCGATGCTTGACTTCGGTTTTACTGTATCCCTTGGACCTTCTAATTGACGATGAAACACAGAAATTGCATCGGAATTAAATACAAAAGGCACAATGCCGACTTCAGTACAAGAAGACTGATTTTTTTTACTGACTATGTTTTGAACCATTCCTGTGACTCTAGTTACAGATTCGGATGCTTCACTTCAGGTTTACTGTATCCCTCTGACCTTCTTATTGACGATAAACACAGAAATTGCATCGGAATAAAATAGAAAAGACACAATGCCGACTTAAGTACAAGACGACTGACTTTTCTTACTGTCTATGTTTTGAACCGTTCCTGTGACACATGTTGTAGATTTCGATGCTTCACTTCAGGATTACTGTATCATTTGGACCTTCTTATTGACGATGAAACACAGAAATTGCATCGGAGTTAAATACAAAATCCACAATGCCGACTTAAGTACAAGAAGACTGACTCTTCTTACTGACTATGTTTTGAACCATTCCTGTGACACTAGTTATAGATCCCGATGCTTCACTTCAGGTTTACTGTATCCCTCTGACCATCTTATTGACGAGGAAACACAAAAATTGCATCGGAATTAAATAGATACGCCACAGTGCCTACTTAAGTACGAGAAGACTGAATCTTCTTACTGGCTATGTTTTGAACCATTCCTGTGACACTAGTTATAGATTCCGATGCTTGACTTCGGTTTTACTGTATCCCTTGGACCTTCTAATTGACGATGAAACACAGAAATTGCATCGGAATTAAATAGAAAAGGCACAATGCCGACTACAGTACAAGAAGACTGATTTTTTTTACTGACTATATTTTGAATCATTTCTGTGACACTAGTTATAGATTCAGATGCTTCACTTCAGGTTTACTGTATCCCTCTGGACCTTCTTATTGACGATAAACGCAGAAATTGCATCGGAATAAAATAGAAAAGGCACAATGCCGACTTAAGTACAAGACGACTGACTTTTCTTACTGTCTATGTTTTGAACCGTTCCTGTGACACAAGTTGTAGATTTCGATGCTTCACTTCAGGATTACTGTATCATTTGGACCTTCTTATTGACGATGAAACACAGAAATTGCATCGGAGTTAAATACAAAAGCCACAATGCCGACTTAAGTACAAGAAGACTGACTCTTCTTACTGACTATGTTTTGAACCATTCCTGTGACACTAGTTATAGATCCCGATGCTTCACTTCAGGTTTACTGTATCCCTCTTACCGTCTTATTGACGAGGAAACACAGAAATTGCATCGGAATTAAATAGATACGTCACAGTGCCTTCTTAAGTACGAGAAGACTGACTCTTCTTACTGGCTATGTTTTGAACTATTCCTGTGACACTAGTTATAGATTCCGATGCTTGACTTCGGTTTTACTGTATCCCTTCGACCTTCTTATTGACGATGAAACACAGAAATTGCATCGGAATTAAATACAAAAGGCACAATGCCGACTTAAGTACAAGAAGACTGACCCTTCTTTCAGTCTATGTTTTGAACCATTCCTGTGACACTAGTTATAGATTCCGATGCTTAACTTCAGGTTTAATGTATCCCTTGGACCTTCTTATTGACGATGAAACACAGAAATTGCATCGGAATTAAATACAATAGGAACAATGTCGACTTAAGTACAAGTAGACTGACTCTTCCTACTGTCTATGCTTTGAACCATTCCTGTGACACTAGTTTTGGATTCCGATGCTTAACTCCAGAATTACTGTATCCCTTGGACCTTCTTATTGACGAGGAAACACAGAAATTGCATCGGAATAAATACAAAAGGCACAATGCCGACTTAAGTACAAGAAGACTGACTCTTCTTACTGATTATGATTTGAGCCATTCCTGTGACACTTAAATTCCGAGGATTCACTTCAGGTTTACTGTATCCCTTGGACCTTCTTAATGACGATGAAACACAAAAATTGCATCGGAATTAAATACAAAAGGCACAATGCAGAATTAAGTACAAGAAGACTGAATCTTCTTACTGTCTATGTTTTGAACCATTCCTGTGACACTAGTTATAAATTGCGATGCTACACTCCAGGTTTACTGTATCCCTTGGACCTTCTTATTGACGATGAAACACAGAAATTGCATCTGAATTAAACACAAAAGGCAGAATGCCGACTTAAGTAAAAAAAGACTGACTCTTCTTACCGG
Source organism: Schistocerca serialis cubense (assembly GCF_023864345.2). Classification (NCBI taxonomy): domain Eukaryota; kingdom Metazoa; phylum Arthropoda; class Insecta; order Orthoptera; family Acrididae; genus Schistocerca; species Schistocerca serialis. The sequence continues at coordinate 7,754,768 of NC_064639.1, read as the reverse complement.
CTATGTTTTGAACCGTTCCTGTGACACTAGTTATCGATTCCGATGCTTCACTTCAGGTTTACTGTATCCCTCTGGACCTTCTTATTGACGATAAACACAGAAATTGCATCGGAATAAAATAGAAAATGCACAATGCCGACTTAAGTACAAGACGACTGACATTTCTTACTGTGTATGTTTTTAACCGTTCCTGTGACACTAGTTGTAGATTCCTATGCTTCACTTCAGGTTTACTGTATCATTCGGACCTTCTTATTGACGATGAATCACAGAAATTGCATCGAGGTTAAATCAAAATGGCACAATGCCGACTTAAGTACAAGAAGACTGACTCTTCTTACTGACTATGTTTTGAACCATTCCTGTGACACTAGTTATAGATCCCGATGCTTCACTTCAGGTTTACTGTATCCCTCTGACCATCTTATTGACGAGGAAACACAAAAATTGCATCGGAATTAAATAGATACGCCACAGTTCCTACTTAAGTACGAGAAGACGGAATCTTCTTATTGGCTATGTTTTGTACCATTCCTGTGACATTAGTTATAGATTCCGATGCTTGACTTCGGTTTTACTGTATCCCTTGGACCTTCTAATTGACAATGAAACACAGAAATTGCATCGGAATTAAATACAAAAGGCACAATGCCGACTTCAGTACAAGAAAACTGATTTTTTTTACTGACTATGTTTTGAACCATTCCTGTGACCCTAGTTATAGATTCAGATGCTTCACTTCACGTTTACTGTATCCCTCTGGACCTTCTTATTGACGATAAACGCAGAAATTGCATCGGAATAAAATAGAAAAAGCACAATGCCGACTTAATTACAAGACGACTGACATTTCTTACTGTGTATGTTTTGAACCGTTCCTGTAACACTAGTTGTAGATTCCTATGCTTCACTTCAGGTTTACTGTATCATTTGGACCTTCTTATTGACGATGAATCACAGAAATTCCATCGGAGTTAAATCAAAATGGCACAATGCTGACTTAAGTACAAGAAGACTGACTCTTCTTACTGACTATGTTTTGAACCATTCCTGTGACACTAGTTATAGATCCCGATGCTTCACTTCAGGTTTACTGTATCCCTCTAACCATCTTATTGACGAGGAAACACAAAAATTGCATCGGAATTAAATAGATACGCCACAGTGCCTACTTAAGTACGAGAAGACTGACTCTTCTTACTGGCTATGTTTAGAACCATTCCTGTGACACTAGTTATAGATTCCGATGCTTGACTTCGGTTTTGCTGTATCCCTTGGACCTTCTAATTGACGATGAAACACAGAAATTGCATCGGAATTAAATACAAAAGGCACAATGCCGACTTCAGTACAAGAAGACTGATTTTTTTTACTGACTATGTTTTGAACCATTCCTGTGACTCTAGTTACAGATTCGGATGCTTCACTTCAGGTTTACTGTATCCCTCTGACCTTCTTATTGACGATAAACACAGAAATTGCATCGGAATAAAATAGAAAAGACACAATGCCGACTTAAGTACAAGACGACTGACTTTTCTTACTGTCTATGTTTTGAACCGTTCCTGTGACACATGTTGTAGATTTCGATGCTTCACTTCAGGATTACTGTATCATTTGGACCTTCTTATTGACGATGAAACACAGAAATTGCATCGGAGTTAAATACAAAATCCACAATGCCGACTTAAGTACAAGAAGACTGACTCTTCTTACTGACTATGTTTTGAACCATTCCTGTGACACTAGTTATAGATCCCGATGCTTCACTTCAGGTTTACTGTATCCCTCTGACCATCTTATTGACGAGGAAACACAAAAATTGCATCGGAATTAAATAGATACGCCACAGTGCCTACTTAAGTACGAGAAGACTGAATCTTCTTACTGGCTATGTTTTGAACCATTCCTGTGACACTAGTTATAGATTCCGATGCTTGACTTCGGTTTTACTGTATCCCTTGGACCTTCTAATTGACGATGAAACACAGAAATTGCATCGGAATTAAATAGAAAAGGCACAATGCCGACTACAGTACAAGAAGACTGATTTTTTTTACTGACTATATTTTGAATCATTTCTGTGACACTAGTTATAGATTCAGATGCTTCACTTCAGGTTTACTGTATCCCTCTGGACCTTCTTATTGACGATAAACGCAGAAATTGCATCGGAATAAAATAGAAAAGGCACAATGCCGACTTAAGTACAAGACGACTGACATTTCTTACTGTGTATGTTTTGAACCGTTCCTGTGACGCTAGTTGTAGATTCCTATGCTTCACTTCAGGTTTACTGTATCATTTGGACCTTCTTATTGACGATGAATCACAGAAATTGCATCGGAGTTAAATCAGAATGGCACAATGCCGACTTTAGTACAAGAAGACTGACTCTTCTTACTGACTATGTTTTGAGCCATTCCTGTGACACTAGTTATAGATTCCGATGCTTGACTTCGGTTTTACTGTATCCCTTGGACCTTCTAATTGACGATGAAACACAGAAATTGCATCGGAATTAAATACAAAAGGCACAATGCCGACTTCAGTACAAGAAGACTGATTTTTTTTTACTGACTATGTTTTGAACCATTCCTGTGACACTAGTTATAGATTCGGATGCTTCACTTCAGGTTTACTGTATCCCTCTGACATTCTTATTGACGATAAACACAGAAATTGCATCGAAATAAAATAGAAATGCACAATGCCGACTTAAGTACAAGACGACTGAGTTTTCTTACTGTCTATGTTTTGAACCGTTCCTGTGACACAAGTTGTAGATTTCGATGCTTCACTTCAGGATTACTGTATCATTTGGACCTTCTTATTGACGATGAAACACAGAAATTGCATCGGAGTTAAATACAAAAGCCACAATGCCGACTTAAGTACAAGAAGACTGACTCTTCTTACTGACTATGTTTTGAACCATTCCTGTGACACTAGTTATAGATCCCGATGCTTCACTTCAGGTTTACTGTATCCCTCTTACCGTCTTATTGACGAGGAAACACAGAAATTGCATCGGAATTAAATAGATACGTCACAGTGCCTTCTTAAGTACGAGAAGACTGACTCTTCTTACTGGCTATGTTTTGAACTATTCCTGTGACACTAGTTATAGATTCCGATGCTTGACTTCGGTTTTACTGTATCCCTTCGACCTTCTTATTGACGATGAAACACAGAAATTGCATCGGAATTAAATACAAACGGCACAATGCCGACTTAAGTACAAGAAGACTGACCCTTCTTTCAGTCTATGTTTTGAACCATTCCTGTGACACTAGTTATAGATTCCGATGCTTAACTTCAGGTTTAATGTATCCCTTGGACATTCTTATTGACGATGAAACACAGAAATTGCATCGGAATTAAATACAATAGGAACAATGTCGACTTAAGTACAAGTAGACTGACTCTTCCTACTGTCTATGCTTTGAACCATTCCTGTGACACTAGTTTTGGATTCCGATGCTTAACTCCAGAATTACTGTATCCCTTGGACCTTCTTATTGACGAGGAAACACAGAAATTGCATCGGAATAAATACAAAAGGCACAATGCCGACTTAAGTACAAGAAGACTGACTCTTCTTACTGATTATGATTTGAGCCATTCCTGTGACACTTAAATTCCGAGGATTCACTTCAGGTTTACTGTATCCCTTGGACCTTCTTATTGACGATGAAACACAGAAATTGCATCTGAATTAAACACAAAAGGCAGAATGCCGACTTAAGTAAAAAAAGACTGACTCTTCTTACCGGCTATGTTTTGAACCGTTCCTGTGACACTAGTTATCGATTCCGATGCTTCACTTCAGGTTTACTGTATCCCTCTGGACCTTCTTATTGACGATAAACACAGAAATTGCATCGGAATAAAATAGAAAATGCACAATGCCGACTTAAGTACAAGACGACTGACATTTCTTACTGTGTATGTTTTGAACCGTTCCTGTGACACTAGTTGTAGATTCCTATGCTTCACTTCAGGTTTACTGTATCATTCGGACCTTCTTATTGACGATGAATCACAGAAATTGCATCGAGGTTAAATCAAAATGGCACAATGCCGACTTAAGTACAAGAAGACTGACTCTTCTTACTGACTATGTTTTGAACCATTCCTGTGACACTAGTTATAGATCCCGATGCTTCACTTCAGGTTTACTGTATCCCTCTGACCATCTTATTGACGAGGAAACACAAAAATTGCATCGGAATTAAATAGATACGCCACAGTTCCTACTTAAGTACGAGAAGACTGAATCTTCTTACTGGCTATATTTTGAACCATTCCTGTGACATTAGTTATAGATTCCGATGCTTGACTTCGGTTTTACTGTATCCCTTGGACCTTCTAATTGACGATGAAACACAGAAATTGCATCGGAATTAAATACAAAAGGCACAATGCCGACTTCAGTACAAGAAAACTGATTTTTTTTACTGACTATGTTTTGAACCATTCCTGTGACCCTAGTTATAGATTCAGATGCTTCACTTCACGTTTACTGTATCCCTCTGGACCTTCTTATTGACGATAAACGCAGAAATTTCATCGGAATAAAATAGAAAAAGCACAATGCCGACTTAATTACAAGACGACTGACATTTCTTACTGTGTATGTTTTGAACCGTTCCTGTAACACTAGTTGTAGATTCCTATGCTTCACTTCAGGTTTACTGTATCATTTGGACCTTCTTATTGACGATGAATCACAGAAATTCCATCGGAGTTAAATCAAAATGGCACAATGCCGACTTAAGTACAAGAAGACTGACTCTTCTTACTGACTATGTTTTGAACCATTCCTGTGACACTAGTTATAGATCCCGATGCTTCACTTCAGGTTTACTGTATCCCTCTAACCATCTTATTGACGAGGAAACACAAAAATTGCATCGGAATTAAATAGATACGCCACAGTGCCTACTTAAGTACGAGAAGACTGACTCTTCTTACTGGCTATGTTTAGAACCATTCCTGTGACACTAGTTATAGATTCCGATGCTTGACTTCGGTTTTACTGTATCCCTTGGACCTTCTAATTGACGATGAAACACAGAAATTGCATCGGAATTAAATACAAAAGGCACAATGCCGACTTCAGTACAAGAAGACTGATTTTTTTTACTGACTATGTTTTGAACCATTCCTGTGACTCTAGTTACAGATTCGGATGCTTCACTTCAGGTTTACTGTATCCCTCTGACCTTCTTATTGACGATAAACACAGAAATTGCATCGGAATAAAATAGAAAAGACACAATGCCGACTTAAGTACAAGACGACTGACTTTTCTTACTGTCTATGTTTTGAACCGTTCCTGTGACACATGTTGTAGATTTCGATGCTTCACTTCAGGATTACTGTATCATTTGGACCTTCTTATTGACGATGAAACACAGAAATTGCATCGGAGTTAAATACAAAATCCACAATGCCGACTTAAGTACAAGAAGACTGACTCTTCTTACTGACTATGTTTTGAACCATTCCTGTGACACTAGTTATAGATCCCGATGCTTCACTTCAGGTTTACTGTATCCCTCCGACCATCTTATTGACGAGGAAACACAAAAATTGCATCGGAATTAAATAGATACGCCACAGTGCCTACTTAAGTACGAGAAGACTGAATCTTCTTACTGGCTATGTTTTGAACCATTCCTGTGACACTAGTTATAGATTCCGATGCTTGACTTCGGTTTTACTGTATCCCTTGGACCTTCTAATTGACGATGATGCACAGAAATTGCTTCGGAATTAAATACAAAAGGCACAATGCCGACTTCAGTACAAGAAAACTGATTTTTTTTACTGGCTATGTTTTGAACCATTCCTGTGACACTAGTTATAGATTCCGATGCTTGACTTCGGTTTTACTGTATCCCTTCGACCTTCTTATTGACGATGAAACACAGAAATTGCATCGGAATTAAATACAAAAGTCACAATGCCGACTTAAGTACAAGAAGACTGACCCCTCTTTCAGTCTATGTTTTGAACCATTCCTGTGACACTAGTTATAGATTCCGATGCTTAGCTTCAGGTTTAATGTATCCCTTGGACCTTCTTATTGACGATGAAACACAGAAATTGCATCGGAATTAAATACAATAGGAACAATGTCGACTTAAGTACAAGTAGACTGACTCTTCCTACTGTCTATGCTTTGAACCATTCCTGTGACACTAGTTTTGGATTCCGATGCTTAACTTCAGAATTACTGTATCCCTTGGACCTTCTTATTGACGAGGAAACACAGAAATTGCATCGGAATAAATACAAAAGGCACAATGCCGACTTAAGTACAAGAAGACTGACTCTTCTTACTGATTATGATTTGAGCCATTCCTGTGACACTTTAATTCCGAGGATTCACTTCAGGTTTACTGTATCCCTTGGACCTTCTTAATGACGATGAAACACAAAAATTGCATCGGAATTAAATACAAAAGGCACAATGCAGAATTAAGTACAAGAAGACTGAATCTTCTTACTGTCTATGTTTTGAACCATTCCTGTGACACTAGTTATAAATTGCGATGCTACACTCCAGGTTTACTGTATCCCTTGGACCTTCTTATTGACGATGAAACACAGAAATTGCATCTGAATTAAACACAAAAGGCAGAATGCCGACTTAAGTAAAAAAAGACTGACTCTTCTTACCGGCTATGTTTTGAACCGTTCCTGTGACACTAGTTATCGATTCCGATGCTCACTTCAGGTTTACTGTATCCCTCTGGACCTTCTTATTGACGATAAACACAGAAATTGCATCGGAATAAAATAGAAACGCCACAGTGCCTACTTAAGTACGAGAAGACTGAATCTTCTTACTGGCTATGTTTTGAACCATTCCTGTGACACTAGTTATAGATTCCGATGCTTGACTTCGGTTTTACTGTATCCCTTGGACCTTCTAATTGACGATGAAACACAGAAATTGCATCGGAATTAAATACAAAAGGCACAATGCCGACTTCAGTACAAGAAAACTGATTTTTTTTTCTGACTATGTTTTGAACCATTCCAGTGACCCTAGTTATAGATTCAGATGCTTCACTTCAGGTTTACTGTATCCCTCTGGACCTTCTTATTGACGATAAACGCAAAAATTGCATCGGAATAAAATAGAAAAGGCACAATGCCGACTTAAGTACAAGACGACTGACATTTCTTACTGTGTATGTTTTGAACCGTTCCTGTGACACTAGTTGTAGATTCCTATGCTTCACTTCAGGTTTACTGTATCATTTGGACCTTCTTATTGACGATGAATCACAGAAATTGCATTGGAGTTAAATCAAAATGGCACAATGCCGACTTAAGTACAAGAAGACTGACTCTTCTTACTGACTATGTTTTGAACCATTCCTGTGACACTAGTTATAGATCCCGATGCTTCACTTCCGGTTTACTGTATCCCTCTGACCATCTTATTGACGAGGAAACACAAAAATTGCATCGGAATTAAATAGATACGCCACAGTGCCTACTTAAGTACGAGAAGACTGACTCTTCTTACTGGCTATGTTTTGAACCATTCCTGTGACACTAGTTATAGATTCCGATGCTTGACTTCGGTTTTACTGTATCCCTTGGACCTTCTAATTGACGATGAAACACAGAAATTGCATCGGAATTAAATACAAAAGGCACAATGCCGACTTCAGTACAAGAAGACTGATTTTTTTTACTGACTATGTTTTGAACCATTCCTGTGACACTAGTTATAGATTCCGATGCTTCACATCAGGTTTACTGTATCCCTCTGACCTTCTTATTGACGATAAACACAGAAATTGCATCGGAATAAAATAGAAAAGGCACAATGCCGACTTAAGTACAAGACGACTGACTTTTCTTACTGTCTATGCTTTGAACCGTTCCTGTGACACTAGTTGTAGATTTCGATGCTTCACTTTAGGTTAACTGTATCATTTGGACCTTCTTATTGCCGATGAAACACAGAAATTGCATCGGAGTTAAATACAAAAGCCACAATGCCGACTTAAGTACAAGAAGACTGACTCTTCCTACTGACTATGTTTTGAACCATTCCTGTGACACTAGTTATAGATCCCGATGCTTCACTTCAGGTTTACTGTATCCCTCTTACCTTCTTATTGACGAGGAAACACAGAAATTGCATCGGAATTAAATAGATACGCCACAGTGCCTACTTAAGTACGAGAAGACTGACTCTTCTTACTGGCTATGTTTTGAACTATTCCTGTGACACTAGTTATAGATTCCGATGCTTGACTTCGGTTTTACTGTATCCCTTGGACCTTCTTATTGACGATGAAACACAGAAATTGCATCGGAACTAAATACAAAAGGCACAATGCCGACTTAAGTACAAGAAGACTGACTCTTCTTACAGTCTATGTTTTGAACCATTCCTGTGACACTATTTATAGATTCCGGTGCTTCACTCCAGGTTTACTGTATCCCTTGGACCTTCATATTGACGATGAAACACAGAAATTGCATCAGAATTAAATAGAAAGGGCACAATGCCGACTAAAGTACAAGAAGACTGACGCTTCTTACTGACTATGTTTTGAACCATTGCTGTGACACTAGTTATAGATTCCGATGCTTCACTTCAGGTTTACTGTATCCCTTAGACCTTCTTATTGACGATGAAACACAGATATTGCATCGGAATTAAATAGAAAAGGAACAATGCCGACTTAAGTACAAGAAGACTGACTCTTCTTACTGTTTATGTTTGAACCATTCCTGTGACACTAGTTTTGGATTCCGATGCATCACTTCAGGTTTACTGTATCCCTTGGACGTTCTTATTGACGATGAAACACAGAAATTGCATCGGAATTAAATAGAAAAGGCACAATGCCAACTAAAGTACAAGAAGACTGACTCTTCTTTCAGTCTATGACTTGAACCATTCCGTTGACACAAGTTATAGATTCCGATGCTTCACTCCAGGTTTACTGTAGACCCTTGGACCTTCTTATTGACGATGAAACACAGAAATTGCATCTGAATTAAACACAAAAGGCAGAATGCCGACTTAAGTAAAAAAAGACTGACTCTTGTTACCGGCTATGTTTTGAACCGTTCCTGTGACACTAGTTATCGATTCCGATGCTTCATTTCAGGTTTACTGTATCCCTCTGGACCTTCTTATTGACGATAAACACAGAAATTGCATCGGAATAAAATAGAAAATGCACAATGCCGACTTAAGTACAAGACGACTGACATTTCTTACTGTGTATGTTTTGAACCGTTCCTGTGACACTAGTTGTAGATTCCTATGCTTCACTTCAGGTTTACTGTATCATTCGGACCTTCTTATTGACGATGAATCACAGAAATTGCATCGAGGTTATATCAAAATGGCACAATGCCGACTTAAGTACAAGAAGACTGACTCTTCTTACTGACTATGTTTTGAACCATTCCTGTGACACTAGTTATAGATCCCGATGCTTCACTTCAGGTTTACTGTATCCCTCTGACCATCTTATTGACGAGGAAACACAAAAATTGCATCGGAATGAAATAGATACGCCACAGTGCCTACTTAAGTACGAGAAGACTGAATCTTCTTACTGGCTATGTTTTGAACCATTCCTGTGACACTAGTTATAGATTCAGATGCTTCACTTCAGGTTTACTGTATCCCTCTGGACCTTCTTATTGACGATAAACGCAGAAATTGCATCGGAATAAAATAGAAAAGGCACAATGCCGACTTAAGTACAAGACGACTGACATTTCTTACTGTGTATGTTTTGAACCGTTCCTGTGACGCTAGTTGTAGATTCCTATGCTTCACTTCAGGTTTACTGTATCATTTGGACCTTCTTATTGACGATGAATCACAGAAATTGCATCGGAGTTAAATCAAAATGGCACAATGCCGACTTAATTACAAGAAGACTGACTCTTCTTACTGACTATGTTTTGAACCATTCCTGTGACACTAGTTATAGATCCCGATGCTTCACTTCCGGTTTACTGTATCCCTCTGACCATCTTATTGACGAGGAAACACAAAAATTGCATCGGAATTAAATAGATACGCCACAGTGCCTACTTAAGTACGAGAAGACTGACTCTTCTTACTGGCTATGTTTTGAACCATTCCTGTGACACTAGTTATAGATTCCGATGCTTGACTTCGGTTTTACTGTATCCCTTGGACCTTCTAATTGACGATGAAACACAGAAATTGCATCGGAATTAAATACAAAAGGCACAATGCCGACTTCAGTACAAGAAGACTGATTTTTTTTACTGACTATGTTTTGAACCATTCCTGTGACACTAGTTATAGATTCCGATGCTTCACTTCAGGTTTACTGTATCCCTCTGACCTTCTTATTGACGATAAACACAGAAATTGCATCGGAGTTAAATACAAAAGCCACAATGCCGACTTAAGTACAAGAAGACTGACTCTTCTTACTGACTATGTTTTGAACCATTCCTGTGACACTAGTTATAGATCCCGATGCTTCACTTCAGGTTTACTGTATCCCTCTTACCTTCTTATTGACGAGGAAACACAGAAATTGCATCGGAATTAAATAGATACGCCACAGTGCCTACTTTAGTACGAGAAGACTGACTCTTCTTACAGGCTATGTTTTGAACTATTCCTGTGACACTAGTTATAGATTCCGATGCTTGACTTCGGTTTTACTGTATCCCTTGGACCTTCTTATTGACGATGAAACACAGAAATTGCATCGGAACTAAATACAAAAGGCACAATGCCGACTTAAGTACAAGAAGACTGACCCTTCTTTCAGTCTATGTTTTGAACCATTCCTGTGACACTAGTTATAGATTCCGATGCTTAACTTCAGGTTTACTGTATCCCTTGGACCTTCTTATTGACGATGAAACACAGAAATTGCATCGGAATTAAATACAATAGGAACAATGTCGACTTAAGTACAAGTAGACTGACTCTTCCTACTGTCTATGCTTTGAACCATTCCTGTGACACTAGTTTTAGATTCCGATGCTTAACTTCAGAATTACTGTATCCCTTGGACCTTCTTATTGACGAGGAAACACAGAAATTGCATCGGAATAAATACAAAAGGCACAATGCCGACTTAAGTACAAGAAGACTGACTCTTCTTACTGATTATGATTTGAGCCATTCCTGTGACTCCTAAATTCCGAGGATTCACTTCAGGTTTACTGTATCCCTTGGACCTTCTTATTGACGATGAAACACAAAAATTGCATCGGAATTAAATACAAAAGGCACAATGCAGAATTAATTACAAGAAGACTGAATCTTCTTACTGTCTATGTTTTGAACCATTCCTGTGACACTAGTTATAAATTGCGATGCTACACTCAAGGTTTACTGTATCCCTTGGACCTTCTTATTGACGATGAAACTCAGAAATTGCATCGGAGTTAAATACAAAAGGCACAATGCCGACTAAAGTACAAGAAGACTGACTCTTATTACAGTCTATGTTTTGAACCATTCCTGTGACACTAGTTATAGATTCCGGTGCTTCACTCCAGGTTTACTGTATCACTTGGACCTTCATATTGACGATGAAACACAGAAATTGCATCAGAATTAAATAGAAAGGGCACAATGCCGACTAAAGTACAAGAAGACTGACGCTTCTTACTGACTATGTTTTGAACCATTGCTGTGACACTAGTTATAGATTCCGATGCTTCACTTCAGGTTTACTGTATCCCTTGGACCTTCTTATTGACGATGAAACACAGATATTGCATCGGAATTAAATAGAAAAGGAACAATGCCGACTTAAGTACAAGAAGACTGACTCTTCTTACTGTTTATGTTTGAACCATTCCTGTGACACTAGTTTTGGATTCCGATGCATCACTTCAGGTTTACTGTATCCCTTGGACGTTCTTATTGACGATGAAACACAGAAATTGCATCGGAATTAAATAGAAAAGGCACAATGCCAACTAAAGTACAAGAAGACTGACTCTTCTTTCAGTCTATGATTTGAACCATTCCGGTGACACAAGTTATAGATTCCGATGCTTCACTCCAGGTTTACTGTATCCCTTGGACCTTCTTATTGACGATGAAACACAGAAATTGCATCAGAATTAAATAGAAAAGGCACAATGCCGACTTAAGTACAAGAAGACTGACGCTCCTTACTGACTATGTTTTGAACCATTCCTGTGACACTAGTTATAGATTCCGATGCTTCACTTCAGGTTTACTATATCCCTTAAACATTCTTATTGACGATGAAACACAGAAATTGCATCGGAATTAAATAGAAAAGGCACAATGCCGACTTCTACATCTACATATACATTGATACTCCGCAAGCCACCCAACGGTGTGTGGCGGAGGGCACTTTACGTGCCACTGTCATTACCTCCTTTTCCTGTTCCAGTCGCGTATGGTTTGCGGGAAGAACGACTGTCTGAAAGCCTCCGTGCGCGCTCTAATCTCTCTAATTTTACACTCGTGATCTCCTCGGGAGGTACAAGTAGGGGGAAGCAATATATTCGATACCTCATCCAGAAACGCACCCTCTCTAAACCTGGCGAGCAAGGTACACCGCTATGCAGAGCGCCTCTCTTGCAGAGTCTGCCACTTGAGTTTATTAAACATCTCCGTAACGCTATCACGGTTACCAAATAACCCGGTGACAAAACGCGCCGCTCTTCTTTGGATCTTCTCTATCTCCTCCGTCAACCCGACCTGGTACGGATCCCACACTGATGAGCAATACTCAAGTATAGGTCGAACGAGTGTTTTGTAAGCCACCTCCTTTGTTGATGGACTACATTTTCTAAGCACTCTCCCAATGAATCTCAACCTGGTACCCGCCTTACCAACCATTAATTTTATATGATCATTCCACTTCAAATCGTTCCGTACGCACACTCCCAGATATTTTACAGAAGTAACTGCTACCAATGTTTGTCCCGCTATCATATAATCATACAATAAAGGATCCTTCTTTCTATGTATTCGCAATACATTACATTTGTCTAAGTTTAGGGTCAGTTGCCACTCCCTGCACCAAGTGCCTATCCGCTGCAGATCTTCCTGTATTTCGCTACAATTTTCTAATACAGCATCTTCTCTGTATACTACAGCTTCATCCGCGAAAAGCCGCATGGAACTTCCGACACTATCTACTAGGTCATTTATATATATTGTGAAAAGCAATGGTCCCATAACACTCCTCTGTGGCACGCCAGAGGTTACTTCAACGTCTGTAGACGTCTCTCCATTGATAACAACATGCTGTGTTCTGTTTGCTAAAAACTCTTCAATCCAGCCACACAGCTGGTCTGATATTCCGTAGGCTCTTACTTTGTTTATCAGGCGACAGTGCGGAACTGTATCGAACGCCTTCCGGAAGTCAAGAAAAATAGCGCCTACCTGGGAGCCTGTATCTAATATTTTCTGGGTCTCATGAACAAATAAGGCGAGTTGGGTCTCACACGATCGCTGTTTCCGGAATCCATGGTGATTCCTACATAGTAGATTCTGGGTTTCCAGAAATGACATGATACGCGAGCAAAAAACATGTTCTAAAATTCTACAAGAGATCGACATAAGAGATATAGGTCTATAGTTTTGCGCATCTGCTCGACTTAAGTACAAGGAGGCTGACTCTTCTTACTGTCTATGTTTTGAACCATTCCTGTGACTCTAGTTATAGATTCTGATGCTTCACTTCAGGTTTACTGTATCCCTCTGACCTTCTTATTGACGATGAAACACAGAAATTGCATCGGAATTAAATACAAAAGGCACAATGCCGACTTAAGTACAAGAACACTGACTCTTCTTACGTTCTATGTTTTGAACAAATCCTATGACACTAGTTATAGATTCCGATGCTTCAATTCAGGTCTACTGTATCCCTTGGACCTTCTTATTGACAATGAAACACAGAAATTACATCGGAATTAAATACAAAATGCACAATGCCGACTTAAGTACAAGAAGACTGACTCTTCTTACTGTCTATGTTTAAAACCATTCCTGTGACACTAGTTATAGATTCCGATGCTTCGCTCCAGGTTTACTGTATCCCTTGGCCCTTCTTATTGACGATGAAGCACAGAAATTGCATCGGAATTAAATACAAAAGTAACATTGCCGACTTCAGTACAAGAAGACTGACTCTTCTTACTGACTATGACTTGAACCATTCCTGTGACACTAGTTATAGATTCCGATGCTTCGCTTCAGGTTTACTGTATCCCTTGGACCTTGTTATTGACGATGAAACACAGAAATTGCATCTGAATTAAACACAAAAGGCACAATGCCGACTTAAGTACAAAAAGACTGACTCTTCTTACCGGCTATGTTTTGAACCATTCCTGTGACACTAGTTATAGATTCCGATGCTTCATTTTCAGGTATACTGTATCCCTCTGACCTTCTTATTGACGATGAAACACAGAAATTGCATCGGAATTAAATACAAAAGGCACAATGTCGACTTCAGTAGAAGAAGACTGATTTTTTTTACTGACTATGTTTTGAACCTTTCATGTGACACTAGTTATAGATTCGGATGCTTCACTTCAGGTTTACTGTATCCCTCTGACCTTCTTATTGACGATAAACACAGAAATTGCATCGGAATAAAATAGAAAAGGCACAATGCCGACATAAGTACAAGACGACTGACTTTTCTTACTGTCTATGTTTTGAACCATTCCTGTGACACTAGTTACAGATTCCGATGCTTAACTTCAGGTTTACTGTATCCCTTGGACCTTCTAATTGACGATGAAACACAGAAATTGCATCGGAATTAAATACAAAAGTAACATTGCCGACTTCAGTACAAGAAGACTGACTCTTCTTACTGACTATGACTTGAACCGTTCCTGTGACACTAGTTATAGATTCCGATGCTTCACTTCAGGTTTACTGTATCCCTTGGACCTTGTTATTGACGATGAAACACAGAAATTGCATCTGAATTAAACACAAAAGGCACAATGCGGACTTAAGTACAAAAAGACTGACTCTTCTTACCGGCTATGTTTTGAACCATTCCTGTGACACTAGTTATAGATTCCGATGCTTCATTTCAGGTATACTGTATCCCTCTGACCTTCTTATTGACGATGAAACACAGAAATTAGATCGTAATTAAGTAGAAAATGCACAATTCCGACTTAAGTACATGAAGACTGATTCTTCTTACTGTCTATGTTTTGAACCATTCCTGTGACACTAGATATAGCTTCCGATGCTTCACTTCATGTTTACTGTATCCCTTGGACCCTCTTATTGACGACGAAACATAGAAATTGCATCGGATTTAAATACAAAAGGCACAATACCGACTTAAGTACAAGAAGACTGACTCTTCTTACTGTCTATATTTTGAACCATTCCTGTGACACTAGTTATAGATTCCGATGCTTCACTTCAGGTTTACTGTATCCCTCTGATCTTCTTATTGACGATGAAACACAGAAATTGCATCGAAAATAAATACAAAAGGCACAATGCCGAATTAAGTACAAGAAGACTGACTCTTCTTACTGTCTATGTTTAGAAGAATTCTTGTGACACTAGTTATAGATTCCGATGCTTCACTTCAGGTTTACTGTATCCCTTGGACCTTGTTATTGACGATGAAACACAGAAATAGCATCTGAATTAAACACAAAAGTCACAATGCCGACTTAAGTACAAAAGACTGACTCTTCTTACTGACTATGCTTTGAACCATTCCTGTGACACTAGTTATAGATCCCGATGCTTCACTTCAGGTTTACTGTATCCCTTGGACCTTCTTATTGACGATGAAACACAGAAATTGCATCGGAATTAAATACAAAAGGCACAATTTCGACTTAAGTACAGGAAGACTGACCCTTCCTACTGTCAATGTTTTGAACCATTCCTGTGACACTTGTTATAGATTCCGATGCTTCACTTCAGGTTCACTGTATCCATCTGATCTTCTTATTGACGATGAAACACAGAAATTGCATCGAAAATAAATACAAAAGGCACAATGCCGACTTAAGTACAAGAAGACTGACGCTCCTTACTGACTATGTTTTGAACCATTCCTGTGACAATAGTTATAGATTCCGATGCTTCACTTCAGGTTTACTATATCCCTTAAACCTTCTTATTGACGATGAACCACAGAAATTGCATCGGAATTAAATAGAAAAGGCACAATGCCGACTTCTACATCTACATCTACATTGATACTCCGCAAGCCACCCAACGGTGTGTGGCGGAGGGCACTTTACGTGCCACTGTCATTACCTCCCTTTCCTGTTCCAGTCGCGTGTGGTTCGCGGGAAGAACGACTGTCTGAAAGCCTCCGTGCGCGCTCTAATCTCTCTAATTTTACACTCGTTATCTCCTCGGGAGGTATAAGTAGGGGGAAGCCATATATTCGATACCTCATCCAGAAACGCGCCCTATCTAAACCTGGCGAGCAAGCTACACTGCGATGCAGAGCGCCTCTTTTGCAGAGTCTGCCACTTGAGTTTATTAAACATCTCCGTAACGCTATCACGGTTACCAAATAACCCGGTGACAAAACGCGCCACTCTTCTTTGGATCTTCTCTATCTCCTCCGTCAACCCGACCTGGTACGGATCCCACACTGATGAGCAATACTCAAGTATAGGTCGAACGAGTGTTTTGTAAGCCACCTCCTTTGTTGATGGACTACATTTTCTAAGCACTATCCCAATGAATCTCAACCTGGTACCCGCCTTACCAACAATTAATTTTATATGATCATTCCACTTCAAATCGTTCTGTACGCACACTCCCAGATATTTTACAGAAGTAACTGCTACCAATGTTTGTCCCGCTATCATATAATCATACAATAAAGGATCCTTCTTTCTATGTATTCGCAATACATTACATTTGTCTAAGTTTAGGGTCAGTTGCCACTCCCTGCACCAAGTGCCTATCCGCTGCAGATCTTCCTGTATTTCGCTACAATTTTCTAATGCAGCATCTTCTCTGTATACTACAGCATCATCCGCCAAAAGCCGCATGGAACTTCCGACACTATCTACTAGGTCATTTATATATATTGTGAAAAGCAATGGTCCCATAACACTCCCCTATGGCACGCCAGAGGTTACTTTAACGTCTGTAGACGTCTCTCCATTGATAACAACATGCTGTGTTCTGTTTGCTAAAAACTCTTCAATCCAGCCACACAGCTGGTCTGATATTCCGTAGGCTCTTACTTTGTTTATCAGGCGACAGTGCGGAACTGTATCGAACGCCTTCCGGAAGTCAAGAAAAATAGCATCTACCTGGGAGCCTGTATCTAATATTTTCTGGGTCTCATGAACAAATAAGGCGAGTTGGGTCTCACACGATCGCTGTTTCCGGAATCCATGTTGATTCCTACATAGTAGATTCTGGGTTTCCTGAAATGACATGATACGCGAGCAAAAAACATGTTCTAAAATTCTACAAGAGATCGACGTAAGAGATATAGGTCCATAGTTTTGCGCATCTGCTCGACTTAAGTACAAGAAGGCTGACTCTTCTTACTGTCTATGTTTTGAACCATTCCTGTGACTCTAGTTATAGATTCCGATGCTTCACTTCAGGTTTACTGTATCCCTGTGACCTTCTTATTGACGATGAAACACAGAAATTGCATCGGAATTAAATACAAAAGGCACAATGCCGACTTAAGTACAAGAAGACTGACTCTTCTTACGTTCTATGTTTTGAACCAATCCTATGACACTAGTTATAGATTCCGATGCTTCAATTCAGGTCTACTGTATCCCTTGGACCTTCTTATTGACAATGAAACACAGAAATTACATCGGAATTAAATACAAAATGCACAACGCCGACTTAAGTACAAGAAGACTGACTCTTCCTACTGTCTATGTTTAAAACCATTCCTGTGACACTAGTTATAGATTCCGATGCTTCACTCCAGGTTTACTGTATCCCTTGGACCTTCTTATTGACGATGAAACACAGATATTGCATCGGAATTAAATACAAAAGTAACATTGCCGACTTCAGTACAAGAAGACTGACTCTTCTTACTGACTATGACTTGAACCGTTCCTGTGACACTAGTTATAGATTCCGATGCTTCACTTCAGGTTTACTGTATCCCTTGGACCTTGTTATTGACGATGAAACACAGAAATTGCATCTGAATTAAACACAAAAGGCACAATGCCGACTTAAGTACAAAAAGACTGACTCTTCTTACCGGCTATGTTTTGCACCATTCCTGTGACACTAGTTATAGATTCCGATGCTTCACTTCAGGTTTACTGTATCCCTCTGACCTTCTTATTGACGATAAACACAGAAATTGCATCGGAATAAAATAGAAAAGGCACAATGCCGACTTAAGTACAAGCCGACTGACTTTTCTTACTGTCTATGCTTTGAACCGTTCCTGTGACACTAGTTGTAGATTCCGATGCTTCACTTCAGGTTTACTGTATCATTTGGACCTTCTTATTGACGATGAAACACAGAAATTACATCGGAGTTAAATACAAAAGGCACAATGCCGACTTAAGTACAAGCAGACTGACTCTTCTTACTGACTATGCTTTAAACCATTCCTGTGACACTAGTTATAGATCCCGATGCTTCACTTCAGGTTTACTGTATCCCTATGACCTTCTTATTGATGAGGAAACACAGAAATTGCATCGGAATTAAATAGATACGCCACAGTGCTAACTTAAGTACGAGAAGAGTGACTCTTCTTACTGGCTATGTTTTGAACCATTCCTGTGACACTAGTTATAGATTCCGATGCCTGACTTCGGTTTTACTGTATCCCTTCGACCTTCTTATTGACGATGAAACACAGAAATTGCATCGGAATTAAATACAAAAGGCACAATGCCGATTTAAGTACAGGAAGTCTGACCCTTCCTACTGTCAATGATTTGAACCATTCCTGTGACACTTGTTATAGATTCCGATGCTTCACTTCAGGTTTACTGTATCCCTCTGATCTTCTTATTGACGATGAAACACAGAAATTGCATCGAAAATAAATACAAAAGGCACATTGTCGAATTAAGTACAAGAAGACTGACTCTACTTACTGTCTATGTTTAGAAGCATTCTTGTGACACTAGTTATAGATTCCGATGCTTCACTCCAGGTTTACTGTATCCCTTGGACCTTCTTATTGACGATGAAACACAGAAATTGCATCAGAATTAAATACAAAAGTAACATTGCCGACTTCAGTACAAGAAGACTGACTCTTCTTACTGACTATGACTTGAACCGTTCCTGTGACACTAGTTATAGATTCCGATGCTTCACTTCAGGTTTAATGTATCCCTTGGACCTTGTTATTGACGATGAAACACAGAAATTGCATCTGAATTAAACACAAAAGGCACAATGCCGACTTAAGTACAAAAAGACTGACTCCTCTTACCAGCTATGTTTTGAACCACTCCTGTGACACTAGTTATAGATTCCGATGCTTCATTTCAGGTATACTGTATCCCTCTGACCTTCTTATTGACGATGAAACACAGAAATTGCATCGGAATTAAATACAAAAGGCACAATGCCGACTTCAGTACAAGAAGACTGATTTTTTTTACTGACTATGTTTTGAACCATTCCTTTGACACTAGTTATAGATTCGGATGCTTCACTTCAGGTTTACTGTATCCCTCTGACCTTCTTATTGACGATAAAAACAGAAATTGCATCGGAATAAAATAGAAAAGGCACAATGCCGACTTAAGTACAAGACGACTGACTTTTCTTACTGTCTATGCTTTGAACCGTTCCTGTGACACTAGTTGTAGATTCCGATGCTTCACTTCAGGTTTACTGTATCATTTGGACCTTCTTATTGACGATGAAACACAGAAATTGCATCGGAGTTAAATACAAAAGGCACAATGCCGACGTAAGTACAAGAAGACTGACTCTTCTTACTGACTATGCTTTGAACCATTCCTGTGACACTAGTTATAGATCCCGATGCTTCACTTCAGGTTTACTGTATCCCTATGACATTCTTATTCACGAGGAAACACAGAAATTGCATCGGAATTAAATAGATACGCCACAGTGCTAACTTAAGTACGAGAAGACTGACTCTTCTTACTGGCTATGTTTTGAACCATTCCTGTGACACTAGTTATAGATTCCGATGCTTGACTTCGGTTTTACTGTATCCCTTCGACCTACTTATTGACGATGAAACACAGAAATTGCATCGGAATTAAATACAAAACGCAAAATGCAGACTTAAGTACAAGAAGAGTGACCCTTCTTACAGTCTATGATTTGAACCATTCCTGTGATACTAGTTACAGATTCCGATGCTTTACTTCAGGTTTACTGTATCCCTTGGACCTTCTAATTGACGATGAAACACAGAAATTAGATCGTAATCAAATACAAAATGCACAATTCCGACTTAAGTACATGAAGACTGATTCTTCTTACTGTATATGTTTTAACCATTCCTGTGACACTAGATATATCTTCCGATGCTTCACTTCAGGTTTACTGTAACCCTCTGGACCTTCTTATTGACGATAAACACAGAAATTGCATCGGAATAAAATAGAAAAGGCACAATGCCGACTTAAGTACAAGACGACTGACATTTCTTACTGTGTATGTTTTGAACCGTTCCTGTGACACTAGTTGTAGATTCCGATGCTTCACTTCAGGTTTACTGTATCCCTATGACCTTCTTATTGACGAGGAAACACAAAAATTGCATCGGAATTAAATACAAAAGGCACAATGCCGACTTCAGTACAAGAAGACTGATTTTTTTTACTGACTATGTTTTGAACCATTCCTGTGACACTAGTTATAGATTCAGATGCTTCACTTCAGGTTTACTGTAACCCTCTGGACCTTCTTATTGACGATGAAACACAGAAATTGCATCAGAATTAAATACAAAAGTAACATTGCCGACTTCAGTACAAGAAGACTGACTCTTCTTACTGACTATGACTTGAACCGTTCCTGTGACACTAGTTATAGATTCCGATGCTTCACTTCAGGTTTAATGTATCCCTTGGACCTTGTTATTGACGATGAAACACAGAAATTGCATCTGAATTAAACACAAAAGGCACAATGCCGACTTAAGTACAAAAAGACTGACTCCTCTTACCAGCTATGTTTTGAACCACTCCTGTGACACTAGTTATAGATTCCGATGCTTCATTTCAGGTATACTGTATCCCTCTGACCTTCTTATTGACGATGAAACACAGAAATTGCATCGGAATTAAATACAAAAGGCACAATGCCGACTTCAGTACAAGAAGACTGATTTTTTTTACTGACTATGTTTTGAACCATTCCTGTGACACTAGTTATAGATTCGGATGCTTCACTTCAGGTTTACTGTATCCCTCTGACCTTCTTATTGACGATAAACACAGAAATTGCATCGGAATAAAATAGAAAAGGCACAATGCCGACTTAAGTACAAGACGACTGACTTTTCTTACTGTCTATGCTTTGAACCGTTCCTGTGACACTAGTTGTAGATTCCGATGCTTCACTTCAGGTTTACTGTATCATTTGGACCTTCTTATTGACGATGAAACACAGAAATTGCATCGGAGTTAAATACAAAAGGCACAATGCCGACTTAAGTACAAGAAGACTGACTCTTCTTACTGACTATGCTTTGAACCATTCCTGTGACACTAGTTATAGATCCCGATGCTTCACTTCAGGTTTACTGTATCCCTATGACCTTCTTATTGACGAGGAAACACAGAAATTGCATCGGAATTAAATAGATACGCCACAGTGCCTACTTAAGTACGAGAAGACTGACGCTTCTTACTGGCTATGTTTTGACCATTCCTGTGACACTAGTTATAGATTCCGATGCTTGCCTTCGGTTTTACTGTATCCCTTCGACCTTCTTATTGACGATGAAACACAGAAATTGCATCGGAATTAAATACAAAAGGCACAATGCCGACTTAAGTACAAGACGACTGACTTTTCTTACTGTCTATGCTTTGAACCATTCCTGTGACACTAGTTATATATTCCGATGCTTCAAATCAGGTTTACTGTATCCCTTGGACCTTCTTATTGACGATGAAACACAGAAATTTCATCGGAATTAAATACAAAAGGCACAATGCCGACTTAAGTACAGGAAGACTGACCCTTCCTACTGTCAATGTTCTGAACCATTCCTGTGACACTTGTTATTGATTCCGATGCTTCACTTCAGGTTTACTGTATCCCTCTGATCTTCTTATTGACGATGAAACACAGAAATTGCATCGAAAATAAATACAAAAGGCACAATGCCGAATTAAGTACAAGAAGACTGACTCTTCTTACTGTCTATGTTTAGAAGCATTCTTGTGACACTAGTTATAGATTCCGGTGCTTCACTTCAGGTTTACTGCATCCCTTGGACCCTCTTATTGACGACGAAACACAGAAATTGCATCGGAATTCATTACAAAAGGCACAATGCCGACTTCAGTACAAGAAGACTGATTTTTTTTACTGACTATGTTTTGAACCATTCCTGTGACACTAGTTATAGATTCAGATGCTTCACTTCAGGTTTACTGTAACCCTCTGGACCTTCTTATTGACGATAAACACAGAAATTGCATCGGAATAAAATAGAAAAGGCACAATGTCGACTTAAGTACAAGACGACTGACATTTCTTACTGTGTATGTTTGAACCGTTCCTGTGACACTAGTTGTAGATTCCTATGCTTCACTTCAGGTTTACTGTATCATTTGGACCTTCTTATTGACGATGATTCACAGAAATTGCATCGGAGTTAATTACAAAAGGCACAATGCCGACTTAAGTACAAGAAGACTGACTCTTCTTACTGACTATGTTTGAACCATTACTGTGACACTAGTCATAGATCCCGATGCTTCACTTCAGGTTTACTGTATCCCTCTGACCATCTTATTGACGAGGAAACACAAAAATTGCATCGGAATTAAATACAAAAGGCACAATGCCGACTTCAGTACAAGAAGACTGATTTTTTTTACTGACTATGTTTTGAACCATTCCTGTGACACTAGTTATAGATTCAGATGCTTCACTTCAGGTTTACTGTAACCCTCTGGACCTTCTTATTGACGATGAAACACAGAAATTGCATCAGAATTAAATACAAAAGTAACATTGCCGACTTCAGTACAAGAAGACTGACTCTTCTTACTGACTATGACTTGAACCGTTCCTGTGACACTAGTTATAGATTCCGATGCTTCACTTCAGGTTTAATGTATCCCTTGGACCTTGTTATTGACGATGAAACACAGAAATTGCATCTGAATTAAACACAAAAGGCACAATGCCGACTTAAGTACAAAAAGACTGACTCCTCTTACCAGCTATGTTTTGAACCACTCCTGTGACACTAGTTATAGATTCCGATGCTTCATTTCAGGTATACTGTATCCCTCTGACCTTCTTATTGACGATGAAACACAGAAATTGCATCGGAATTAAATACAAAAGGCACAATGCCGACTTCAGTACAAGAAGACTGATTTTTTTTACTGACTATGTTTTGAACCATTCCTTTGACACTAGTTATAGATTCGGATGCTTCACTTCAGGTTTACTGTATCCCTCTGACCTTCTTATTGACGATAAACACAGAAATTGCATCGGAATAAAATAGAAAAGGCACAATGCCGACTTAAGTACAAGACGACTGACTTTTCTTACTGTCTATGCTTTGAACCGTTCCTGTGACACTAGTTGTAGATTCCGATGCTTCACATCAGGTTTACTGTATCATTTGGACCTTCTTATTGACGATGAAACACAGAAATTGCATCGGAGTTAAATACAAAAGGCACAATGCCGACGTAAGTACAAGAAGACTGACTCTTCTTACTGACTATGCTATGAACCATTCCTGTGACACTAGTTATAGATCCCGATGCTTCACTTCAGGTTTACTGTATCCCTATGACATTCTTATTCACGAGGAAACACAGAAATTGCATCGGAATTAAATAGATACGCCACAGTGCTAACTTAAGTACGAGAAGACTGACTCTTCTTACTGGCTATGTTTTGAACCATTCCTGTGACACTAGTTATAGATTCCGATGCTTGACTTCGGTTTTACTGTATCCCTTCGACCTACTTATTGACGATGAAACACAGAAATTGCATCGGAATTAAATACAAAACGCAAAATGCAGACTTAAGTACAAGAAGAGTGACCCTTCTTACAGTCTATGATTTGAACCATTCCTGTGACACTAGTTACAGATTCCGATGCTTTACTTCAGGTTTACTGTATCCCTAGGACCTTCTAATTGACGAAGAAACACAGAAATTAGATCGTAATCAAATAGAAAATGCACAATTCCGACTTAAGTACATGAAGACTGATTCTTCTTACTGTCTATGTTTTAACCATTCCTGTGACACTAGATATATCTTCCGATGCTTCACTTCAGGTTTACTGTAACCCTCTGGACCTTCTTATTGACGATAAACACAGAAATTGCATCGGAATAAAATAGAAAAGGCACAATGCCGACTTAAGTACAAGACGACTGACATTTCTTACTGTGTATGTTTTGAACCGTTCCTGTGACACTAGTTGTAGATTCCTATGCTTCACGTCAGGTTTACTGAATCATTTGGACCTTCTTATTGACGATGAATCACAGAAATTGCATCGGAGTTAAATACAAAAGGCACAATGCCGACTTAAGTACAAGAAGACTGACTCTTCTTACTGACTATGTTTTGAACCATTACTGTGACACTAGTTATAGATCCCGATGCTTCACTTCAGGTTTACTGTATCCCTCTGACCATCTTATTGACTAGGAAACACAAAAATTGCATCGGAATTAAATAGATACGCCACAGTGCCTACTTAAGTACGAGAAGACTGACTCTTCTTACTGGCTATGTTTTGAACCATTCCTGTGACACTAGTTATAGATTCCGATGCTTGACTTCGGTTTTACTGTATCCCTTGGACCTTCTAATTGACGATGAAACACAGAAATTGCATCGGAATTAAATACAAAAGGCACAATGCCGACTTCAGTACAAGAAGACTGATTTTTTTTACTGACTATGTTTTGAACCATTCCTGTGACACTAGTTATAGATTCGGATGCTTCACTTCAGGTTTACTGTATCCCTCTGACCTTCTTATTGACGATAAACACAGAAATTGCATCGGAATAAAATAGAAAAGGCACAATGCCGACTTAAGTACAAGACGACTGACTTTTCTTACTGTCTATGCTTTGAACCGTTCCTGTGACACTAGTTGTAGATTCCGATGCTTCACTTCAGGTTTACTGTATCATTTGGACCTTCTTATTGACGATGAAACACAGAAATTGCATCGGAGTTAAATACAAAAGGCACTATGCCGACTTAAGTACAAGAAGACTGACTCTTCTTACTGACTATGCTTTGAATCATTCCTGTGACACTAGTTATAGATCCCGATGCTTCACTTCAGGTTTACTGTACCCCTATGACCTTCTTATTGACGAGGAAACACAGAAATTGCATCGGAATTAAATAGATACGCCACAGTGCCTACTTAAGTACGAGAAGACTGACGCTTCTTACTGGCTATGTTTTGACCATTCCTGTGACACTAGTTATAGATTCCGATGCTTGACTTCGGTT
The DNA here is from genome assembly GCF_023864345.2 of Schistocerca serialis cubense. Classification (NCBI taxonomy): domain Eukaryota; kingdom Metazoa; phylum Arthropoda; class Insecta; order Orthoptera; family Acrididae; genus Schistocerca; species Schistocerca serialis. Next base: position 7,729,063 of record NC_064639.1, on the reverse strand, counting down.
TTACTGTATCCCTTCGACCTTCTTATTGACGATGAAACACAGAAATTGCATCGGAATTAAATACAAAAGGCACAATGCCGACTTAAGTACAAGACGACTGACTTTTCTTACTGTCTATGCTTTGAACCATTCCTGTGACACTAGTTATATATTCCGATGCTTCAAATCAGGTTTACTGTATCCCTTGGACCTTCTTATTGACGATGAAACACAGAAATTTCATCGGAATTAAATACAAAAGGCACAATGCCGACTTAAGTACAGGAAGACTGACCCTTCCTACTGTCAATGTTCTGAACCATTCCTGTGACACTTGTTATAGATTCCGATGCTTCACTTCAGGTTTACTGTATCCCTCTGATCTTCTTATTGACGATGAAACACAGAAATTGCATCGAAAATAAATACAAAAGGCACAATGCCGAATTAAGTACAAGAAGACTGACTCTTCTTACTGTCTATGTTTAGAAGCATTCTTGTGACACTAGTTATAGATTCCGATGCTTCACTTCAGGTTTACTGCATCCCTTGGACCCTCTTATTGACGACGAAACACAGAAATTGCATCGGAATTAAATACAAAAGGCACAATGCCGACTTCAGTACAAGAAGACTGATTTTTTTTACTGACTATGTTTTGAACCATTCCTGTGACACTAGTTATAGATTCAGATGCTTCACTTCAGGTTTACTGTAACCCTCTGGACCTTCTTATTGACGATAAACACAGAAATTGCATCGGAATAAAATAGAATAGGCACAATGCCGACTTAAGTACAAGACGACTGACATTTCTTACTGTGTATGTTTGAACCGTTCCTGTGACACTAGTTGTAGATTCCTATGCTTCACTTCAGGTTTACTGTATCATTTGGACCTTCTTATTGACGATGAATCACAGAAATTGCATCGGAGTTAAATACAAAAGGCACAATGCCGACGTAAGTACAAGAAGACTGACTCTTCTTACTGACTATGCTATGAACCATTCCTGTGACACTAGTTATAGATCCCGATGCTTCACTTCAGGTTTACTGTATCCCTATGACATTCTTATTCACGAGGAAACACAGAAATTGCATCGGAATTAAATAGATACGCCACAGTGCTAACTTAAGTACTAGAAGACTGACTCTTCTTACTGGCTATGTTTTGAACCATTCCTGTGACACTAGTTATAGATTCCGATGCTTGACTTCGGTTTTACTGTATCCCTTCGACCTACTTATTGACGATGAAACACAGAAATTGCATCGGAATTAAATACAAAACGCAAAATGCAGACTTAAGTACAAGAAGAGTGACCCTTCTTACAGTCTATGATTTGAACCATTCCTGTGACACTAGTTACAGATTCCGATGCTTTACTTCAGGTTTACTGTATCCCTTGGACCTTCTAATTGACGAAGAAACACAGAAATTAGATCGTAATCAAATAGAAAATGCACAATTCCGACTTAAGTACATGAAGACTGATTCTTCTTACTGTCTATGTTTTAACCATTCCTGTGACACTAGATATATCTTCCGATGCTTCACTTCAGGTTTACTGTAACCCTCTGGACCTTCTTATTGACGATAAACACAGAAATTGCATCGGAATAAAATAGAAAAGGCACAATGCCGACTTAAGTACAAGACGACTGACATTTCTTACTGTGTATGTTTTGAACCGTTCCTGTGACACTAGTTGTAGATTCCTATGCTTCACGTCAGGTTTACTGAATCATTTGGACCTTCTTATTGACGATGAATCACAGAAATTGCATCGGAGTTAAATACAAAAGGCACAATGCCGACTTAAGTACAAGAAGACTGACTCTTCTTACTGACTATGTTTTGAACCATTACTGTGACACTAGTTATAGATCCCGATGCTTCACTTCAGGTTTACTGTATCCCTCTGACCATCTTATTGACTAGGAAACACAAAAATTGCATCGGAATTAAATAGATACGCCACAGTGCCTACTTAAGTACGAGAAGACTGACTCTTCTTACTGGCTATGTTTTGAACCATTCCTGTGACACTAGTTATAGATTCCGATGCTTGACTTCGGTTTTACTGTATCCCTTGGACCTTCTAATTGACGATGAAACACAGAAATTGCATCGGAATTATATACAAAAGGCACAATGCCGACTTCAGTACAAGAAGACTGATTTTTTTTACTGACTATGTTTTGAACCATTCCTGTGACACTAGTTATAGATTCGGATGCTTCACTTCAGGTTTACTGTATCCCTCTGACCTTCTTATTGACGATAAACACAGAAATTGCATCGGAATAAAATAGAAAAGGCACAATGCCGACTTAAGCACAAGACGACTGACTTTTCTTACTGTCTATGCTTTGAACCGTTCCTGTGACACTAGTTGTAGATTGCGATGCTTCACTTCAGGTTTACTGTATCATTTGGACCTTCTTATTGACGATGAAACACAGAAATTGCATCGGAGTTAAATACAAAAGGCACAATGCCGACTTAAGTACAAGAAGACTGACTCTTCTTACTGACTATGCTTTGAACCATTCCTGTGACACTAGTTATAGATCCCGATGCTTCACTTCAGGTTTACTGTACCCCTATGACCTTCTTATTGACGAGGAAACACAGAAATTGCATCGGAATTAAATAGATACGCCACAGTGCCTACTTAAGTACGAGAAGACTGACGCTTCTTACTGGCTATGTTTTGACCATTCCTGTGACACTAGTTATAGATTCCGATGCTTGACTTCGGTTTTACTGTATCCCTTCGACCTTCTTATTGACGATGAAACACAGAAATTGCATCGGAATTAAATACAAAAGGCACAATGCCGACTTAAGTACAAGACGACTGACTTTTCTTACTGACTATGCTTTGAACCATTCCTGTGACACTAGTTATATATTCCGATGCTTCAAATCAGGTTTACTGTATCCCTTGGACCTTCTTATTGACGATGAAACACAGAAATTTCATCGGAATTAAATACAAAAGGCACAATGCCGACTTAAGTACAGGAAGACTGACCCTTCCTACTGTCAATGTTCTGAACCATTCCTGTGACACTTGTTATAGATTCCGATGCTTCACTTCAGGTTTACTGTATCCCTCTGATCTTCTTATTGACGATGAAACACAGAAATTGCATCGAAAATAAATACAAAAGGCACAATGCCGAATTAAGTACAAGAAGACTAACTCTTCTTACTGTCTATGTTTAGAAGCATTCTTGTGACACTAGTTATAGATTCCGATGCTTCACTTCAGGTTTACTGCATCCCTTGGACCCTCTTATTGACGACGAAACACAGAAATTGCATCGGAATTAAATACAAAAGGCACAATGCCGACTTCAGTACAAGAAGACTGATTTTTTTTACTGACTATGTTTTGAACCATTCCTGTGACACTAGTTATAGATTCGGATGTTTCACTTCAGGTTTACTGTATCCCTCTGACCTTCTTATTGACGATGAAACACAGAAATTGCATCGGAATTTAATACAAAAGGCACAATGCCGACTAATGTACAAGAAGACTGACTCTTCCAACTGTCTACGTTTCGAACCATTCCTGTGACACTAGTTATAGATTCCGATGCTTCACTTCAGGTTTACTGTATCCCTCTGACCTTCTTATTGACGATGAAACACAGAAATTGCATCGGAATTGAATACAAAAGGCACAATGCTGACTTAACTATAAGGAGACTGACTCTTCTTACTGACTATGTTTTGAACCATTCCTGCGACACTAGTTATAGATTCCGATGCTTAACTTCAGGATAACTGTATCCCACTGACCTTCTTAGTGACGATGAAACACAGAAATTGCATCGAAATTAAATACAAAAGGCACAATGCCGACTTAGGTACAAGAAGACTGACTCTTCTTACTGACCATGTTTTGAACCATTCCTGTGACACTAGTTATAGATTCTAATGCTTCTCTTCAGGTTTACTGTATCCCTCTGACCTTCTTATTGACGAAGAAACACAGAAACTGCATCGGAATTAAATAGAAAAGGCACAATACCGACTTAAGTACAAGAAGACTGATTCTTCCTACTGTCTATGTTTTGTAACATTCCTGTGACACTAGTTATAGATTCCGATGCTTACTTCAGGTTTACTGTATCCCTTGAACCTTCTTATTAACGATGAAATACACAAATTGCATCGGAATTAAATAGAAAAGGCACAATGCCGACTTAAGTACAAGAAGACCGACTCATCTTACTGTCTTTGTTTTGAACCAATCCTGTGACACTAGTTATAGATTCCGATGCTTCTCTCCAGGTTTACTGTATCCCTTGGACTTTCTTATTGACGATGAAGCAAAGAAATTGCATCGGAATCAAATACAAAAGCACAATGCCGACTTAAGTACAAGATGACGGACTCTTTTTACTGACTATGTTTTGAACAATTCCTGTGACACTAGTTATAGATTCCGATGCGTCACTTCAGGTTTACTGTATCCCTTGGACCTTCCTATTGACGATGAGACACAGAAATCGCATCGGAATTAAATAGAAGAAGCACATGCCGACTTAAGTACAAAAAGACTGACTCTTCCTACTCTCTATGTTTTGAACCATTCCTGTGACACTAGTTTTTTATTCCGATGCTTCACTTGAGGTTTACTGTATCCCTCGGACCTTCTTATGGACGATGAAACACAGAAATTGCATCGGAATAAGATACAAAAGGCACAATGCCGACTTAAGTACAAGATGACTGAATCTTCCAACTCTCTATGTTTTGAACCATTCCTGTGACACTAGTTATCGAATCCGATGCTTCTCTTCAGGTTTACTGTAACCCTCTGACCTTCTTATTGACGAAGAAACACAGAAATTGCATCGGAATTAAATAGAAAAGGCACAATACCGACTTAAGTACAAGAAGACTGATTCTTCCTACTGTCTATGATTTGTACCATTCCTGTGACACTAGTTATAGATTCCGATGCTTACTTCAGGTTTACTGTATCCCTTGAACCTTCTTATTAACGATGAAACACACAAATTGCATCGGAATTAAATACAAAAGGCACAATGCCGACTTAAGTACAAGAAGACTGTCTCTTCCTACTGACTATGTTTTGAACCATTCCTGTGACACTAGTTATTGATTCCGGTGCTTCACTTCAGGTTTACTGTATCCCTCTGAGCTTCTTATTGACAATGAAACACAGAAATTGCATCGGAATTAAATATAAAAGGCACAAAGCAGACATAAGTACATGTAGACTGACTTTTCCTATTGTCTATGATATGAACCATTCCTGTGACACTAGTTATAGATTCCGATGCTTCACTTCAGATTCACTGTATCCCTTGGACCTTCTTATTGACGATAAAACACAGAAATTGCTTCGGAATTAAATACAAAAGACACAATGCCGACCTAAGTACAAGAACACTGGCTCTTCTTACTGACTATGCTTTGAACCATTCCTGTGACACTAGTTATAGATTCCGATGCTTCATTTCAGGTTTACTGTATCCTTCTGCCCTTCTTATTGACGATGAAACACAGAAATTGCATCGGAATTAAATACAAAAGGCACAATGCCGACTTAAGTACAAGAAGACCGACTCATCTTACTGTCTTTGTTTTGAACCATTCCTGTGACACTAGTTATAGATTCCGATGCTTCACTCCAGGTTTATTGTATCCCTTGGACCTTCTTATTGACGATGTAGCAAAGAAATTGCATCGGAATCAAATACAAAAGCGCAATGCCGACTTAAGTACAAGAAGACGGACTCTTTTTACTGACTATCTTTTGAACCATTCCTGTGACACTAATTATAGATTCCGATGCTTACTTCAGGTTTACTGTATCCCTTGGACATTCTTATTGACGATGAAACACAGAAATTGCATCGGAATAAGATACAAAAGGCACAATGCCGACTTAAGTACAAGATGACTGAATCTTCCAACTCTCTATGTTTTGAACCATTCCTGTGACACTAGTTATCGAATCCGATGCTTCTCTTCAGGTTTACTGTAACCCTCTGACCTTCTTATTGACGAAGAAACACAGAAATTGCATCGGAATTAAATAGAAAAGGCACAATACCGACTTAAGTACAAGAAGACTGATTCTTCCTACTGTCTATGATTTGTACCATTCCTGTGACACTAGTTATAGATTCCGATGCTTACTTCAGGTTTACTGTATCCCTTGAACCTTCTTATTAACGATGAAACACACAAATTGCATCGGAATTAAATACAAAAGGCACAATGCCGACTTAAGTACAAGAAGACTGTCTCTTCCTACTGACTATGTTTTGAACCATTCCTGTGACACTAGTTATTGATTCCGGTGCTTCACTTCAGGTTTACTGTATCCCTCTGAGCTTCTTATTGACAATGAAACACAGAAATTGCATCGGAATTAAATATAAAAGGCACAAAGCAGACATAAGTACATGTAGACTGACTTTTCCTATTGTCTTTGATATGAACCATTCCTGTGACACTAGTTATAGATTCCGATGCTTCACTTCAGATTCACTGTATCCCTTGGACCTTCTTATTGACGATAAAACACAGAAATTGCGTCGGAATTAAATACAAAAGACACAATGCCGACCTAAGTACAAGAACACTGGCTCTTCTTACTGACTATGCTTTGAACCATTCCTGTGACACTAGTTATAGATTTCGATGCTTCATTTCAGGTTTACTGTATCCTTCTGCCCTTCTTATTGACGATGAAACACAGAAATTGCATCGGAATTAAATACAAAAGGCACAATGCCGACTTAAGTACAAGAAGACCGACTCATCTTACTGTCTTTGTTTTGAACCATTCCTGTGACACTAGTTATAGATTCCGATGCTTCACTCCAGGTTTATTGTATCCCTTGGACCTTCTTATTGACGATGTAGCAAAGAAATTGCATCGGAATCAAATACAAAAGCGCAATGCCGACTTAAGTACAAGAAGACGGACTCTTTTTACTGACTATCTTTTGAACCATTCCTGTGACACTAATTATAGATTCCGATGCTTACTTCAGGTTTACTGTATCCCTTGGACATTCTTATTGACGATGAAACACAGAAATTGCATCGGAATAAGATACAAAAGGCACAATGCCGACTTAAGTACAAGATGACTGAATCTTCCAACTCTCTATGTTTTGAACCATTCCTGTGACACTAGTTATCGAATCCGATGCTTCTCTTCAGGTTTACTGTAACCCTCTGACCTTCTTATTGACGAAGAAACACAGAAATTGCATCGGAATTAAATAGAAAAGGCACAATACCGACTTAAGTACAAGAAGACTGATTCTTCCTACTGTCTATGATTTGTACCATTCCTGTGACACTAGTTATAGATTCCGATGCTTACTTCAGGTTTACTGTATCCCTTGAACCTTCTTATTAACGATGAAACACACAAATTGCATCGGAATTAAATACAAAAGGCACAATGCCGACTTAAGTACAAGAAGACTGTCTCTTCCTACTGACTATGTTTTGAACCATTCCTGTGACACTAGTTATTGATTCCGGTGCTTCACTTCAGGTTTACTGTATCCCTCTGAGCTTCTTATTGACAATGAAACACAGAAATTGCATCGGAATTAAATATAAAAGGCACAAAGCAGACATAAGTACATGTAGACTGACTTTTCCTATTGTCTATGATATGAACCATTCCTGTGACACTAGTTATAGATTCCGATGCTTCACTTCAGATTCACTGTATCCCTTGGACCTTCTTATTGACGATAAAACACAGAAATTGCGTCGGAATTAAATACAAAAGACACAATGCCGACCTAAGTACAAGAACACTGGCTCTTCTTACTGACTATGCTTTGAACCATTCCTGTGACACTAGTTATAGATTCCGATGCTTCATTTCAGGTTTACTGTATCCTTCTGCCCTTCTTATTGACGATGAAACACAGAAATTGCATCGGAATTAAATACAAAAGGCACAATGCCGACTTAAGTACAAGAAGACCGACTCATCTTACTGTCTTTGTTTTGAACCATTCCTGTGACACTAGTTATAGATTCCGATGCTTCACTCCAGGTTTATTGTATCCCTTGGACCTTCTTATTGACGATGTAGCAAAGAAATTGCATCGGAATCAAATACAAAAGCGCAATGCCGACTTAAGTACAAGAAGACGGACTCTTTTTACTGACTATCTTTTGAACCATTCCTGTGACACTAATTATAGATTCCGATGCTTACTTCAGGTTTACTGTATCCCTTGGACATTCTTATTGACGATGAAACACAGAAATTGCATCGGAATTAAATACAAAAGGCACAATGCCAACTAATGTACAAGAAGACTGACTCTTCCAACTGTCTACGTTTCGAACCATTCCTGTGACACTAGTTATAGATTCCGATGCTTCACTTCAGGTTTACTGTATCCCTCTGACCTTCTTATTGACGATGAAACACAGAAATTGCATCGGAATTGAATACAAAAGGCACAATGCTGACTTAACTATAAGGAGACTGACTCTTCTTACTGACTATGTTTTGAACCATTCCTGCGACACTAGTTATAGATTCCGATGCTTAACTTCAGGATAACTGTATCCCACTGACCTTCTTAGTGACGATGAAACACAGAAATTGCATCGAAATTAAATACAAAAGGCACAATGCCGACTTAGGTACAAGAAGACTGACTCTTCTTACTGACTATGTTTTGAACCATTCCTGTGACACTAGTTATAGATTCTAATGCTTCTCTTCAGGTTTTCTGTATCCCTTGGACCTTCTTATTGGCGATGAAACACATAAAGAGCATCGGTATTAAATACAAAAGGCACAATGCCGACTTAAGTACAAGAAGACTGACTCATCTTACTGTCTATGTTTTGAACCATTCCTGTGACACTAGTTATAGATTCCGATGCTTCACTCCAGGTTTACTGTATCCCTTGGACCTTCATATTGACGATGAAACACAGAAATTGCATCGGAATTAAATGCAAAAGGCAAAATGCCGGCTTAACTACAATAAGACTGACTCCTCTTCTGTCTATGCTTTGAACCATTCCTGTGTCAGTGGTTATAGATTTCGATGCTTCACATCACGTTTACTGTATCCCTTGGACCTTCTTATTGACGATGAAACACAGAAATTGCATCGGAATTAAATACAAAAGGCACAATGCCGACTTAAGTACAAAAGACTGACTCTTCTTACTGACTATGTATTGAACCATTCCTGTGACACTAGTTATAGATTCCGATGCTTCACTTCATGTTTACTGTATCCCTCTGACCTTCTTATTGACGATGAAACACAGAAATTGCATCGGAATTAAATAAATAATGCACAATGCCGACTTAAGAACAATGAGACTGACTCTTCTTACTGTCTATGCTTTGAACCATTCCTGTGACACTAGTTACAGATTCAGAGGCTTCACTCCAGTTTTACTGTATCCCTTGGACCTTCTTATTTACGATGAAACACAGAAATTGCATCGGAATTAAATACAAAAGGCACAATGCCGACTTATGTACAAGAAGACTGGCTCTTCTTACTGACTATGCTTTGAACAATTCCTGTGGCACTAGTTATAGATTCCGATGCTTCTCTTCAGGTTTACTGTATCCCTCTGACCTTCTTATTGACGAAGAAACACAGAAACTGCATCGGAATTAAATAGAAAAGGCACAATACCGACTTAAGTACAAGAAGACTGATTCTTCCTACTGTCTATGTTTTGTAACATTCCTGTGACACTAGTTATAGATTCCGATGCTTACTTCAGGTTTACTGTATCCCTTGAACCTTCTTATTAACGATGAAATACACAAATTGCATCGGAATTAAATAGAAAAGGCACAATGCCGACTTAAGCACAAGAAGACCGAATCATCTTACTGTCTTTGTTTTGAACCAATCCTGTGACACTAGTTATAGATTCCGATGCTTATCTCCAGGTTTACTGTATCCCTTGGACTTTCTTATTGACGATGAAGCAAAGAAATTGCATCGGAATCAAATACAAAAGCACAACGCCGACTTAAGTACAAGATGACGGACTCTTTTTACTGACTATGTTTTGAACAATTCCTGTGACACTAGTTATAGATTCCGATGCGTCACTTCAGGTTTACTGTATCCCTTGGACCTTCCTATTGACGATGAGACACAGAAATCGCATCGGAATTAAATAGAAGAAGCACATGCCGACTTAAGTACAAAAAGACTGACTCTTCCTACTCTCTATGTTTTGAACCATTCCTGTGACACTAGTTTTTTATTCCGATGCTTCACTTGAGGTTTACTGTATCCCTCGGACCTTCTTATGGACGATGAAACACAGAAATTGCATCGGAATAAGATACAAAAGGCACAATGCCGACTTAAGTACAAGATGACTGAATCTTCCAACTCTCTATGTTTTGAACCATTCCTGTGACACTAGTTATCGAATCCGATGCTTCTCTTCAGGTTTACTGTAACCCTCTGACCTTCTTATTGACGAAGAAACACAGAAATTGCATCGGAATTAAATAGAAAAGGCACAATACCGACTTAAGTACAAGAAGACTGATTCTTCCTACTGTCTATGATTTGTACCATTCCTGTGACACTAGTTATAGATTCCGATGCTTACTTCAGGTTTACTGTATCCCTTGAACCTTCTTATTAACGATGAAACACACAAATTGCATCGGAATTAAATACAAAATGCACAATGCCGACTTAAGTACAAGAAGACTGTCTCTTCCTACTGACTATGTTTTGAACCATTCCTGTGACACTAGTTATTGATTCCGGTGCTTCACTTCAGGTTTACTGTATCCCTCTGAGCTTCTTATTGACAATGAAACACAGAAATTGCATCGGAATTAAATATAAAAGGCACAAAGCAGACATAAGTACATGTAGACTGACTTTTCCTATTGTCTATGATATGAACCATTCCTGTGACACTAGTTATAGATTCCGATGCTTCACTTCAGATTCACTGTATCCCTAGGACCTTCTTATTGACGATAAAACACAGAAATTGCGTCGGAATTAAATACAAAAGACACAATGCCGACCTAAGTACAAGAACACTGGCTCTTCTTACTGACTATGCTTTGAACCATTCCTGTGACACTAGTTATAGATTCCGATGCTTCATTTCAGGTTTACTGTATCCTTCTGCCCTTCTTATTGACGATGAAACACAGATATTGCATCGGAATTAAATACAAAAGGCACAATGCCGACTTAAGTACAAGAAAACCGACTCATCTTACTGTCTTTGATTTGAACCATTCCTGTGACACTAGTTATAGATTCCGATGCTTCACTCCAGGTTTATTGTATCCCTTGGACCTTCTTATTGACGATGAAGCAAAGAAATTGCATCGGAATCAAATACAAAAGCGCAATGCCGACTTAAGTACAAGAAGACGGACTCTTTTTACTGACTATCTTTTGAACCATTCCTGTGACACTAATTATAGATTCCGATGCTTACTTCAGGTTTACTGTATCCCTTGGACATTCTTATTGACGATGAAACACAGAAATTGCATCGGAATTAAATACAAAAGGCACAATGCCGACTAATGTACAAGAAGACTGACTCTTCCAACTGTCTACGTTTCGAACCATTCCTGTGACACTAGTTATAGATTCCGATGCTTCACTTCAGGTTTACTGTATCCCTCTGACCTTCTTATTGACGATGAAACACAGAAATTGCATCGGAATTGAATACAAAAGGCACAATGCTGACTTAACTATAAGGAGACTGACTCTTCTTACTGACTATGTTTTGAACCATTCCTGCGACACTAGTTATAGATTCCGATGCTTAACTTCAGGATAACTGTATCCCACTGACCTTCTTAGTGACGATGAAACACAGAAATTGCATCGAAATTAAACACAAAAGGCACAATGCCGACTTAGGTACAAGAAGACTGACTCTTCTTACTGACTATGTTTTGAACCATTCCTGTGACACTAGTTATAGATTCTAATGCTTCTCTTCAGGTTTTCTGTATCCCTTGGACCTTCTTATTGGCGATGAAACACATAAAGAGCATCGGTATTAAATACAAAAGGCACAATGCCGACTTAAGTACAAGAAGACTGACTCATCTTACTGTCTATGTTTTGAACCATTCCTGTGACACTAGTTATAGATTCCGATGCTTCACTCCAGGTTTACTGTATCCCTTGGACCTTCATATTGACGATGAAACACAGAAATTGCATCGGAATTAAATACAAAAGGCAAAATGCCGGCTTAACTACAATAAGACTGACTCCTCTTCTGTCTATGCTTTGAACCATTCCTGTGTCAGTGGTTATAGATTTCGATGCTTCACATCACGTTTACTGTATCCCTTGGACCTTCTTATTGACGATGAAACACAGAAATTGCATCGGAATTAAATACAAAAGGCACAATGCCGACTTAAGTACAAAAGACTGACTCTTCTTACTGACTATGTATTGAACCATTCCTGTGACACTAGTTATAGATTCCGAAGCTTCACTTCATGTTTACTGTATCCCTCTGACCTTCTTATTGACGATGAAACACAGAAATTGCATCGGAATTAAATAAATAATGCACAATGCCGACTTAAGAACAATGAGACTGACTCTTCTTACTGTCTATGCTTTGAACCATTCCTGTGACACTAGTTACAGATTCAGAGGCTTCACTCCAGTTTTACTGTATCCCTTGGACCTTCTTATTTACGATGAAACACAGAAATTGCATCGGAATTAAATACAAAAGGCACAATGCCGACTTATGTACAAGAAGACTGGCTCTTCTTACTGACTATGCTTTGAACAATTCCTGTGGCACTAGTTATAGATTCCGATGCTTCTCTTCAGGTTTACTGTATCCCTCTGACCTTCTTATTGACGAAGAAACACAGAAACTGCATCGGAATTAAATAGAAAAGGCACAATACCGACTTAAGTACAAGAAGACTGATTCTTCCTACTGTCTATGTTTTGTAACATTCCTGTGACACTAGTTATAGATTCCGATGCTTACTTCAGGTTTACTGTATCCCTTGAACCTTCTTATTAACGATGAAATACACAAATTGCATCGGAATTAAATAGAAAAGGCACAATGCCGACTTAAGCACAAGAAGACCGAATCATCTTACTGTCTTTGTTTTGAACCAATCCTGTGACACTAGTTATAGATTCCGATGCTTATCTCCAGGTTTACTGTATCCCTTGGACTTTCTTATTGACGATGAAGCAAAGAAATTGCATCGGAATCAAATACAAAAGCACAACGCCGACTTAAGTACAAGATGACGGACTCTTTTTACTGACTATGTTTTGAACAATTCCTGTGACACTAGTTATAGATTCCGATGCGTCACTTCAGGTTTACTGTATCCCTTGGACCTTCCTATTGACGATGAGACACAGAAATCGCATCGGAATTAAATAGAAGAAGCACATGCCGACTTAAGTACAAAAAGACTGACTCTTCCTACTCTCTATGTTTTGAACCATTCCTGTGACACTAGTTTTTTATTCCGATGCTTCACTTGAGGTTTACTGTATCCCTCGGACCTTCTTATGGACGATGAAACACAGAAATTGCATCGGAATAAGATACAAAAGGCACAATGCCGACTTAAGTACAAGATGACTGAATCTTCCAACTCTCTATGTTTTGAACCATTCCTGTGACACTAGTTATCGAATCCGATGCTTCTCTTCAGGTTTACTGTAACCCTCTGACCTTCTTATTGACGAAGAAACACAGAAATTGCATCGGAATTAAATAGAAAAGGCACAATACCGACTTAAGTACAAGAAGACTGATTCTTCCTACTGTCTATGATTTGTACCATTCCTGTGACACTAGTTATAGATTCCGATGCTTACTTCAGGTTTACTGTATCCCTTGAACCTTCTTATTAACGATGAAACACACAAATTGCATCGGAATTAAATACAAAATGCACAATGCCGACTTAAGTACAAGAAGACTGTCTCTTCCTACTGACTATGTTTTGAACCATTCCTGTGACACTAGTTATTGATTCCGGTGCTTCACTTCAGGTTTACTGTATCCCTCTGAGCTTCTTATTGACAATGAAACACAGAAATTGCATCGGAATTAAATATAAAAGGCACAAAGCAGACATAAGTACATGTAGACTGACTTTTCCTATTGTCTATGATATGAACCATTCCTGTGACACTAGTTATAGATTCCGATGCTTCACTTCAGATTCACTGTATCCCTAGGACCTTCTTATTGACGATAAAACACAGAAATTGCGTCGGAATTAAATACAAAAGACACAATGCCGACCTAAGTACAAGAACACTGGCTCTTCTTACTGACTATGCTTTGAACCATTCCTGTGACACTAGTTATAGATTCCGATGCTTCATTTCAGGTTTACTGTATCCTTCTGCCCTTCTTATTGACGATGAAACACAGATATTGCATCGGAATTAAATACAAAAGGCACAATGCCGACTTAAGTACAAGAAAACCGACTCATCTTACTGTCTTTGATTTGAACCATTCCTGTGACACTAGTTATAGATTCCGATGCTTCACTCCAGGTTTATTGTATCCCTTGGACCTTCTTATTGACGATGAAGCAAAGAAATTGCATCGGAATCAAATACAAAAGCGCAATGCCGACTTAAGTACAAGAAGACGGACTCTTTTTACTGACTATCTTTTGAACCATTCCTGTGACACTAATTATAGATTCCGATGCTTACTTCAGGTTTACTGTATCCCTTGGACATTCTTATTGACGATGAAACACAGAAATTGCATCGGAATTAAATACAAAAGGCACAATGCCGACTAATGTACAAGAAGACTGACTCTTCCAACTGTCTACGTTTCGAACCATTCCTGTGACACTAGTTATAGATTCCGATGCTTCACTTCAGGTTTACTGTATCCCTCTGACCTTCTTATTGACGATGAAACACAGAAATTGCATCGGAATTGAATACAAAAGGCACAATGCTGACTTAACTATAAGGAGACTGACTCTTCTTACTGACTATGTTTTGAACCATTCCTGCGACACTAGTTATAGATTCCGATGCTTAACTTCAGGATAACTGTATCCCACTGACCTTCTTAGTGACGATGAAACACAGAAATTGCATCGAAATTAAACACAAAAGGCACAATGCCGACTTAGGTACAAGAAGACTGACTCTTCTTACTGACTATGTTTTGAACCATTCCTGTGACACTAGTTATAGATTCTAATGCTTCTCTTCAGGTTTTCTGTATCCCTTGGACCTTCTTATTGGCGATGAAACACATAAAGAGCATCGGTATTAAATACAAAAGGCACAATGCCGACTTAAGTACAAGAAGACTGACTCATCTTACTGTCTATGTTTTGAACCATTCCTGTGACACTAGTTATAGATTCCGATGCTTCACTCCAGGTTTACTGTATCCCTTGGACCTTCATATTGACGATGAAACACAGAAATTGCATCGGAATTAAATACAAAAGGCAAAATGCCGGCTTAACTACAATAAGACTGACTCCTCTTCTGTCTATGCTTTGAACCATTCCTGTGTCAGTGGTTATAGATTTCGATGCTTCACTTCACGTTTACTGTATCCCTTGGACCTTCTTATTGACGATGAAACACAGAAATTGCATCGGAATTAAATACAAAAGGCACAATGCCGACTTAAGTACAAAAGACTGACTCTTCTTACTGACTATGTATTGAACCATTCCTGTGACACTAGTTATAGATTCCGATGCTTCACTTCATGTTTACTGTATCCCTCTGACCTTCTTATTGACGATGAAACACAGAAATTGCATCGGAATTAAATAAATAATGCACAATGCCGACTTAAGAACAATGAGACTGACTCTTCTTACTGTCTATGCTTTGAACCATTCCTGTGACACTAGTTTTTTATTCCGATGCTTCACTTGAGGTTTACTGTATCCCTCGGACCTTCTTATGGACGATGAAACACAGAAATTGCATCGGAATAAGATACAAAAGGCACAATGCCGACTTAAGTACAAGAAGACTGAATCTTCCAACTCTCTATGTTTTGAACCATTCCTGTGACACTAGTTATCGAATCCGATGCTTCTCTTCAGGTTTACTGTATCCCTCTGACCTTCTTATTGACGAAGAAACACAGAAATTGCATCGGAATTAAATAGAAAAGGCACAATACCGACTTAAGTACAAGAAGACTGATTCTTCCTACTGTCTATGTTTTGTAACATTCCTGTGACACTAGTTATAGATTCCGATGCTTACTTCAGGTTTACTGTATCCCTTGAACCTTCTTATTAACGATGAAATACACAAATTGCATCGGAATTAAATAGAAAAGGCACAATGCCGACTTAAGTACAAGAAGACCGACTCATCTTACTGTCTTTGTTTTGAACCATTCCTGTGACACTAGTTATAGATTCCGATGCTTCTCTCCAGGTTTACTGTGTCCCTTGGACTTCCTTATTGACGATGAAACAAAGAAATTGCATCGGAATCAAATACAAAAGCACAATGCCGACTTAAGTACAAGAAGACGGACTCTTTTTACTGACTATGTTTTGAACAATTCCTGTGACACTAGTTATAGATTCCGATGCGTCACTTCAGGTTTACTGTATCCCTTGGACCTTCCTATTGACGATGAGACACAGAAATCGCATCGGAATTAAATAGAAGAAGCACATGCCGACTTAAGTACAAAAAGACTGACTCTTCCTACTCTCTATGTTTTGAACCATTCCTGTGACACTAGTTTTTTATTCCGATGCTTCACTTGAGGTTTACTGTATCCCTCGGACCTTCTTATGGACGATGAAACACAGAAATTGCATCGGAATAAGATACAAAAGGCACAATGCCGACTTAAGTACAAGATGACTGAATCTTCCAACTCTCTATGTTTTGAACCATTCCTGTGACACTAGTTATCGAATCCGATGCTTCTCTTCAGGTTTACTGTAACCCTCTGACCTTCTTATTGACGAAGAAACACAGAAATTGCATCGGAATTAAATAGAAAAGGCACAATACCGACTTAAGTACAAGAAGACTGATTCTTCCTACTGTCTATGATTTGTACCATTCCTGTGACACTAGTTATAGATTCCGATGCTTACTTCAGGTTTACTGTATCCCTTGAACCTTCTTATTAACGATGAAACACACAAATTGCATCGGAATTAAATACAAAAGGCACAATGCCGACTTAAGTACAAGAAGACTGTCTCTTCCTACTGACTATGTTTTGAACCATTCCTGTGACACTAGTTATTGATTCCGGTGCTTCACTTCAGATTCACTGTATCCCTTGGACCTTCTTATTGACGATAAAACACAGAAATTGCGTCGGAATTAAATACAAAAGACACAATGCCGACCTAAGTACAAGAACACTGGCTCTTCTTACTGACTATGCTTTGAACCATTCCTGTGACACTAGTTATAGATTCCGATGCTTCATTTCAGGTTTACTGTATCCTTCGGCCCTTCTTATTGACGATGAAACACAGAAATTGCATCGGAATTAAATACAAAAGGCACAATGCCGACTTAAGTACAAGAAGACCGACTCATCTTACTGTCTTTGTTTTGAACCAATCCTGTGACACTAGTTGTAGATTCCGATGCTTCACTCCAGGTTTATTGTATCCCTTGGACCTTCTTATTGACGATGAAGCAAAGAAATTGCATCGGAATCAAATACAAAAGCGCAATGCCGACTTAAGTACAAGAAGACGGACTCTTTTTACTGACTATCTTTTGAACCATTCCTGTGACACTAATTATAGATTCCGATGCTTACTTCAGGTTTACTGTATCCCTTGGACATTCTTATTGACGATGAAACACAGAAATTGCATCGGTTTTAAATACAAAAGGCACAATGCCGACTAATGTACAAGAAGACTGACTCTTCCAACTGTCTACGTTTCGAACCATTCCTGTGACACTAGTTATAGTTTCCGATGCTTCACTTCAGGTTTACTGTATCCCTCTGACCTTCTTATTGACGATGAAACACAGAAATTGCATCGGAATTGAATACAAAAGGCACAATGCTGACTTAACTACAAGGAGACTGACTCTTCTTACTGACTATGTTTTGTACCATTCCTGCGACACTAGTTATAGATTCCGATGCTTAACTTCAGGATAACTGTATCCCACTGACCTTCTTAGTGACGATGAAACACAGAAATTGCATCGAAATTATATACAAAAGGCACAATGCCGACTTAGGTACAAGAAGACTGACTCTTCTTACTGACTATGTTTTGAACCATTCCTGTGACACTAGTTATAGATTCTAATGCTTCTCTTCAGGTTTTCTGTATCCCTTGGACCTTCTTATTGGCGATGAAACACATAAAGAGCATCGGTATTAAATACAAAAGGCACAATGCCGACTTAAGTACAAGAAGACTGACTCATCTTACTGTCTATGTTTTGAACCATTCCTGTGACACTAGTTATAGATTCCGATGCTTCACTCCAGGTTTACTGTATCCCTTGGACCTTCATATTGACGATGAAACACAGAAATTGCATCGGAATTAAATACAAAAGGCAAAATGCCGGCTTAACTACAATAAGACTGACTCCTCTTCTGTCTATGCTTTGAACCATTCCTGTGTCAGTGGTTATAGATTTCGATGCTTCACTTCACGTTTACTGTATCCCTTGGACCTTCTTATTGACGATGAAACACAGAAATTGCATCGGAATTAAATACAAAAGGCACAATGCCGACTTAAGTACAAAAGACTGACTCTTCTTACTGACTATGTATTGAACCATTCCTGTGACACTAGTTATAGATTCCGATGCTTCACTTCATGTTTACTGTATCCCTCTGACCTTCTTATTGACGATGAAACACAGAAATTGCATCGGAATTAAATAAATAATGCACAATGCCGACTTAAGAACAATGAGACTGACTCTTCTTACTGTCTATGCTTTGAACCATTCCTGTGACACTAGTTACAGATTCAGAGGCTTCACTCCAGTTTTACTGTATCCCTTGGACCTTCTTATTTACGATGAAACACAGAAATTGCATCGGAATTAAATACAAAAGGCACAATGCCGACTTAAGTACAAGAAGACTGGCTCTTCTTACTGACTATGCTTTGAACAATTCCTGTGGCACTAGTTATAGATTCCGATGCTTCACTTCAGTTTCACTGTATCCCTTGGACCTTCTTATTGACGATGAAACACAGAAATTGCATCGGAATTAAATAGAAAAGGCACAATGCCGACTTAAGTACAAGAAGACTGGCTCTTCTTACTGACTATGCTTTGAACCATTCCTGTGACACTAGTTATAGATTCCGATACTTCACTTCAGTTTCACTGTATCCCTTGGACCTTCTTATTTACGATGAAACACAGAAATTGCATCGGAATTAAATACAAAAGGCACAATGCCGACTTAAGTACAAGAAGACTGGCTCTTCTTACTGACTATGCTTTGAACAATTCCTGTGGCACTAGTTATAGATTCCGATGCTTCACTTCAGTTTCACTGTATCCCTTGGACCTTCTTATTGACGATGAAACCCAGAAACTGCATCGGAATTAAATACAAAAGGCCCAATGCCGGCTTAAGTACAAGAAGACTGACTCTTCATACTGTCTATGATTTGAACCATTCCTGTGACAATAGTTATAGATTCCGATGCTTCATTTCAGGTTTACTGTATCCTTCTGCACTTCTTATTGACGATGAAACACAGAAATTGCATCGGAATTAAATATAAAAGGCACAATGCCGTCTTAAGTACAAGAAGACTGACCCTGCTTACTGTCTATGTTTTGAACCATTAATGTGATACTAGTTATAAGTTCTGATGCCTCACTGCAGGTTTACTGTATCCCTTGGACCTTCCTATTGACGATGAGACACAGAAATCGCATCGGAATTAAATAGAAGAAGCACATGCCGACTTAAGTACAAAAAGACTGACTCTTCCTACTCTCTATGTTTTGAACCATTCCTGTGACACTAGTTTTTTATTCCGATGCTTCACTTGAGGTTTACTGTATCCCTCGGACCTTCTTATGGACGATGAAACACAGAAATTGCATCGGAATAAGATACAAAAGGCACAATGCCGACTTAAGTACAAGATGACTGAATCTTCCAACTCTCTATGTTTTGAACCATTCCTGTGACACTAGTTATCGAATCCGATGCTTCTCTTCAGGTTTACTGTAACCCTCTGACCTTCTTATTGACGAAGAAACACAGAAATTGCATCGGAATTAAATAGAAAAGGCACAATACCGACTTCAGTACAAGAAGACTGATTCTTCCTACTGTCTATGATTTGTACCATTCCTGTGACACTAGTTATAGATTCCGATGCTTACTTCAGGTTTACTGTATCCCTTGAACCTTCTTATTAACGATGAAACACACAAATTGCATCGGAATTAAATACAAAAGGCACAATGCCGACTTAAGTACAAGAAGACTGTCTCTTCCTACTGACTATGTTTTGAACCATTCCTGTGACACTAGTTATTGATTCCGGTGCTTCACTTCAGGTTTACTGTATCCCTCTGAGCTTCTTATTGACAATGAAACACAGAAATTGCATCGGAATTAAATATAAAAGGCACAAAGCAGACATAAGTACATGTAGACTGACTTTTCCTATTGTCTATGATATGAACCATTCCTGTGACACTAGTTATAGATTCCGATGCTTCACTTCAGATTCACTGTATCCCTTGGACCTTCTTATTGACGATAAAACACAGAAATTGCGTCGGAATTAAATACAAAAGACACAATGCCGACCTAAGTACAAGAACACTGGCTCTTCTTACTGACTATGCTTTGAACCATTCCTGTGACACTAGTTATAGATTCCGATGCTTCATTTCAGGTTTACTGTATCCTTCTGCCCTTCTTATTGACGATGAAACACAGAAATTGCATCGGAATTAAATACAAAAGGCACAATGCCGACCTAAGTACAAGAAGACTGACTCTTCTTACTGACTATGTTTTGAACCATTCCTGTGACACTAGTTATAGATTCTAATGCTTCTCTTCAGGTTTTCTGTATCCCTTGGACCTTCTTATTGGCGATGAAACACATAAAGAGCATCGGTATTAAATACAAAAGGCACAATGCCGACTTAAGTACAAGAAGACTGACTCATCTTACTGTCTATGTTTTGAACCATTCCTGTGACACTAGTTATAGATTCCGATGCTTCACTCCAGGTTTACTGTATCCCTTGGACCTTCATATTGACGATGAAACACAGAAATTGCATCGGAATTAAATACAAAAGGCAAAATGCCGGCTTAACTACAATAAGACTGACTCCTCTTCTGTCTATGCTTTGAACCATTCCTGTGTCAGTGGTTATAGATTTCGATGCTTCACTTCACGTTTACTGTATCCCTTGGACCTTCTTATTGACGATGAAACACAGAAATTGCATCGGAATTAAATACAAAAGGCACAATGCCGACTTAAGTACAAAAGACTGACTCTTCTTACTGACTATGTATTGAACCATTCCTGTGACACTAGTTATAGATTCCGATGCTTCACTTCATGTTTACTGTATCCCTCTGACCTTCTTATTGACGATGAAACACAGAAATTGCATCGGAATTAAATAAATAATGCACAATGCCGACTTAAGAACAATGAGACTGACTCTTCTTACTGTCTATGCTTTGAACCATTCCTGTGACACTAGTTACAGATTCAGAGGCTTCACTCCAGTTTTACTGTATCCCTTGGACCTTCTTATTTACGATGAAACACAGAAATTGCATCGGAATTAAATACAAAAGGCACAATGCCGACTTAAGTACAAGAAGACTGGCTCTTCTTACTGACTATGCTTTGAACAATTCCTGTGGCACTAGTTATAGATTCCGATGCTTACTTCAGGTTTACTGTATCCCTTGGACCTTCCTATTGACGATGAGACACAGAAATCGCATCGGAATTAAATAGAAGAAGCACATGCCGACTTAAGTACAAAAAGACTGACTCTTCCTACTCTCTATGTTTTGAACCATTCCTGTGACACTAGTTTTTTATTCCGATGCTTCACTTGAGGTTTACTGTATCCCTCGGACCTTCTTATGGACGATGAAACACAGAAATTGCATCGGAATAAGATACAAAAGGCACAATGCCGACTTAAGTACAAGAAGACTGAATCATCCAACTCTCTATGTTTTGAACCATTCCTGTGACACTAGTTATCGAATCCGATGCTTCTCTTCAGGTTTACTGTAACCCTCTGACCTTCTTATTGACGAAGAAACACAGAAATTGCATCGGAATTAAATAGAAAAGGCACAATACCGACTTAAGTACAAGAAGACTGATTCTTCCTACTGTCTATGATTTGTACCATTCCTGTGACACTAGTTATAGATTCCGATGCTTACTTCAGGTTTACTGTATTCCTTGAACCTTCTTATTAACGATGAAACACACAAATTGCATCGGAATTAAATACAAACGGCACAATGCCGACTTAAGTACAAGAAGACTGTCTCTTCCTACTGACTATGTTTTGAACCATTCCTGTGACACTAGTTATTGATTCCGGTGCTTCACTTCAGGTTTACTGTATCCCTCTGAGCTTCTTATTGACGATGAAACACAGAAATTGCATCGGAATTAAATATAAAAGGCACAAAGCAGACATAAGTACATGTAGACTGACTTTTCCTATTGTCTATGATATGAACCATTCCTGTGACACTAGTTATAGATTCCGATGCTTCACTTCAGATTCACTGTATCCCTTGGACCTTCTTATTGACGATAAAACACAGAAATTGCGTCGGAATTAAATACAAAAGACACAATGCCGACCTAAGTACAAGAACACTGGCTCTTCTTACTGACTATGCTTTGAACCATTCCTGTGACACTAGTTATAGATTCCGATGCTTCATTTCAGGTTTACTGTATCCTTCTGCCCTTCTTATTGACGATGAAACACAGAAATTGCATCGGAATTAAATACAAAAGGCACAATGCCGACTTAAGTACAAGAAGACCGACTCATCTTACTGTCTTTGTTTTGAACCAATCCTGTGACACTAGTTATAGATTCCGATGCTTCACTCCAGGTTTATTGTATCCCTTGGACCTTCTTATTGTCGATGAAGCAAAGAAATTGCATCGGAATCAAATACAAAAGCGCAATGCCGACTTAAGTACAAGAAGACGGACTCTTTTTACTGACTATCTTTTGAACCATTCCTGTGACACTAATTATAGATTCCGATGCTTACTTCAGGTTTACTGTATCCCTTGGACATTCTTATTGACGATGAAACACAGAAATTGCATCGGAATTAAATACAAAAGGCACAATGCCGACTAATGTACAAGAAGACTGACTCTTCCAACTGTCTACGTTTCGAACCATTCCTGTGACACTAGTTATAGATTCCGATGCTTCACTTCAGGTTTACTGTATCCCTCTGACCTTCTTATTGACGATGAAACAGAGAAATTGCATCGGAATTGAATACAAAAGGCACAATGCTGACTTAACTATAAGGAGACTGACTCTTCTTACTGACTATGTTTTGTACCATTCCTGCGACACTAGTTATAGATTCCGATGCTTAACTTCAGGATAACTGTATCCCACTGACCTTCTTAGTGACGATGAAACACAGAAATTGCATCGAAATTAAATACAAAAGGCACAATGCCGACTTAGGTACAAGAAGACTGACTCTTCTTACTGACTATGTTTTGAACCATTCCTGTGACACTAGTTATAGATTCTAATGCTTCTCTTCAGGTTTTCTGTATCCCTTGGACCTTCTTATTGGCGATGAAACACATAAAGAGCATCGGTATTAAATACAAAAGGCACAATGCCGACTTAAGTACAAGAAGACTGACTCATCTTACTGTCTATGTTTTGAACCATTCCTGTGACACTAGTTATAGATTCCGATGCTTCACTCCAGGTTTACTGTATCCCTTGGACCTTCATATTGACGATGAAACACAGAAATTGCATCGGAATTAAATACAAAAGGCAAAATGCCGGCTTAACTACAATAAGACTGACTCCTCTTCTGTCTATGCTTTGAACCATTCCTGTGTCAGTGGTTATAGATTTCGATTCTTCACTTCACGTTTACTGTATCCCTTGGACCTTCTTATTGACGATGAAACACAGAAATTGCATCGGAATTAAATACAAAAGGCACAATGCCGACTTAAGTACAAAAGACTGACTCTTCTTACTGACTATGTATTGAACCATTCCTGTGACACTAGTTATAGATTCCGATGCTTCACTTCATGTTTACTGTATCCCTCTGACCTTCTTATTGACGATGAAACACAGAAATTGCATCGGAATTAAATAAATAATGCACAATGCCGACTTAAGAACAATGAGACTGACTCTTCTTACTGTCTATGCTTTGAACCATTCCTGTGACACTAGTTACAGATTCAGAGGCTTCACTCCAGTTTTACTGTATCCCTTGGACCTTCTTATTTACGATGAAACACAGAAATTGCATCGGAATTAAATACAAAAGGCACAATGCCGACTTAAGTACAAGAAGACTGGCTCTTCTTACTGACTATGCTTTGAACAATTCCTGTGGCACTAGTTATAGATTCCGATGCTTCACTTCAGTTTCACTATATCCCTTGGACCTTCTTATTGACGATGAAACACAGAAATTGCATCGGAATTAAATAGAAATGGCACAATGCCGACTTAAGTACAAGAAGACTGGCTCTTCTTACTGACTATGCTTTGAACCATTCCTGTGACACTAGTTATAGATTCCGATACTTCACTTCAGTTTCACTGTATCCCTTGGACCTTCTTATTTACGATGAAACACAGAAATTGAATCGGAATTAAATACAAAAGGCACAATGCCGACTTAAGTACACGAAGACTGGCTCTTCTTACTGACTATGCTTTGAACAATTCCTGTGGCACTAGTTATAGATTCCGATGCTTCACTTCAGTTTCACTGTATCCCTTGGACCTTCTAATTGACGATGAAACCCAGAAACTGCATCGGAATTAAATACAAAAGGCCCAATGCCGGCTTAAGTACAAGAAGACTGACTCTTCCCACTGTCTATGATTTGAACCATTCCTGTGACAATAGTTATAGATTCCGATGCTTCATTTCAGGTTTACTGTATCCTTCTGCACTTCTTATTGACGGTGAAACACAGAAATTGCATCGGAATTAAATATAAAAGGCACAATGCCGTCTTAAGTACAAGAAGACTAACCCTGCTTACTGTCTATGTTTTGAACCATTAATGTGATACTAGTTATAAGTTCTGATGCCTCACTTCAGGTTTACTGTATCCCTTGGACCTTCTTATTGGCGATGAAACACAGAAATTGCATCGGAATTAAATACAAAAGCACAATGCCGATTTAAGTGCAAGAAGACGGACTCTTCTTACTGACTATGTTTTTAACCATCCTGTGACACTAGTTATAGATTCCGATGCTTCACTTCAGGTTTACTGTATCCCTTGGACATTCCTATTGACGATGAGACACAGATATAGCATCGGAATTAAATAGAAAAAGCACAACGCCGACTAAAGCACAAAAAGACTGACTCTTCCTACTCTCTATATGTTGAACCATTCCTGTGACACTAGTTTGTTATTCCGATGCTTCACTTGACGTTTACTGTATCCCTCGGACCTTCTTATGGACGGTGAAACACAGAAATTGCATCGGAATAAAATACAAAAGGCACAATCCCGACTTAAGTACAAGAAGACTAAATCTCCCAACCCTCTATGTTTTGTACCAATCCTGTGACACTAGATATAGTTTCCGATGCTTAACTTCAGGATAACTGTATCCCACTGACCTTCTTAGTGACGATGAAACACAGAAATTGCATCGAAATTAAATACAAAAGGCACAATGCCGACTTAGGTACAAGAAGACTGACTCTTCTTACTGACTATGTTTTGAACCATTCCTGTGACACTAGTTATAGATTCTAATGCTTCTCTTCAGGTTTTCTGTATCCCTTGGACCTTCTTATTGGCGATGAAACACATAAAGAGCATCGGTATTAAATACAAAAGGCACAATGCCGACTTAAGTACAAGAAGACTGACTCATCTTACTGTCTATGTTTTGAACCATTCCTGTGACACTAGTTATAGATTCCGATGCTTCACTCCAGGTTTACTGTATCCCTTGGACCTTCATATTGACGATGAAACACAGAAATTGCATCGGAATTAAATACAAAAGGCAAAATGCCGGCTTAACTACAATAAGACTGACTCCTCTTCTGTCTATGCTTTGAACCATTCCTGTGTCAGTGGTTATAGATTTCGATGCTTCACTTCACGTTTACTGTATCCCTTGGACCTTCTTATTGACGATGAAACACAGAAATTGCATCGGAATTAAATACAAAAGGCACAATGCCGACTTAAGTACAAAAGACTGACTCTTCTTACTGACTATGTATTGAACCATTCCTGTGACACTAGTTATAGATTCCGATGCTTCACTTCATGTTTACTGTATCCCTCTGACCTTCTTATTGACGATGAAACACAGAAATTGCATCGGAATTAAATAAATAATGCACAATGCCGACTTAAGAACAATGAGACTGACTCTTCTTACTGTCTATGCTTTGAACCATTCCTGTGACACTAGTTACAGATTCAGAGGCTTCACTCCAGTTTTACTGTATCCCTTAGACCTTCTTATTTACGATGAAACACAGAAATTGCATCGGAATTAAATACAAAAGGCACAATGCCGACTTAAGTACAAGAAGACTGGCTCTTCTTACTGACTATGCTTTGAACAATTCCTGTGGCACTAGTTATAGATTCCGATGCTTCACTTCAGTTTCACTGTATCCCTTTGACCTTCTTATTGACGATGAAACACAGAAATTGCATCGGAATTAAATAGAAAAGGCACAATGCCGACTTAAGTACAAGAAGACTGGCTCTTCTTACTGACTATGCCTTGAACCATTCCTGTGACACTAGTTATAGATTCCGATACTTCACTTCAGTTTCACTGTATCCCTTGGACCTTCTTATTTACGATGAAATACAGAAATTGCATCGGAATTAAATACAAAAGGCACAATGCCGACTTAAGTACAAGAAGACTGGCTCTTCTTACTGACTATGCTTTGAACAATTCCTGTGGCACTAGTTATAGATTCCGATGCTTCACTTCAGTTTCACTGTATCCCTTGGACCTTCTTATTGACGATGAAACCCAGAAACTGCATCGGAATTAAATACAAAAGGCCCAATGCCGGCTTAAGTACAAGAAGACTGACTCTTCCCACTGTCTATGATTTGAACCATTCCTGTGACAATAGTTATAGATTCCGATGCTTCACTTCAGGTTTACTGTATCCTTCTGCACTTCTTATTGACGATGAAACACAGAAATTGCATCGGAATTAAATATAAAAGGCACAATGCCGTCTTAAGTACAAGAAGACTGACCCTGCTTACTGTCTATGTTTTGAACCATTAATGTGATACTAGTTATAAGTTCTGATGCCTCACTTCAGGTTTACTGTATCCCTTGGACCTTCTTATTGGCGATGAAACACAGAAATTGCATCGGAATTAAATACAAAAGCACAATGCCGACTTAAGTGCAAGAAGACGGACTCTTCTTACTGACTATGTTTTTAACCATCCTGTGACACTTGTTATAGATTCCGATGCTTCACTTCAGGTTTACTGTATCCCTTGGACATTCCTATTGACGATGAGACACAGATATAGCATCGGAGTTAAATAGAAAAAGCACAACGCCGACTAAAGCACAAAAAGACTGACTCTTCCTACGCTCTATATGTTGAACCATTCCTGTGACACTAGTTTGTTATTCCGATGCTTCACTTGATGTTCACTGTATCACTCGGACCTTCTTATGGACGGTGAAACACAGAAATTGCATCGGAATAAAATACAAAAGGCACAATCCCGACTTAAGTACAAGAAGACTGAATCTCCCAACCCTCTATGTTTTGTACCAATCCTGTGACACTAGATATAGTTTCCGATGCTTCACTTCAGGTTTACTGTATCCCTCTGACCATCTTATTGACGATGAAACACAGAAATTGCATCGGAATTAAATAGAAAAGGCACAATGCCGACTAAGTACAAGAAGACTGGCTCTTCTTACTGACTATGCTTTGAACCATTCCTGTGACACTAGTTATGGTTTCCGATGCTTCACTTTATGTTTACTGTATCCCTCTGACCTTCTTATTGACACAGAAATTGCATCGGAATTAAATACAAAAGGCACAAAGCAGACTTAAGTACATGTAGACTGACTTTTCCTAATGTCTATGTTTTGAAGCATTCCTGTGACACTAGTTATAGATTCCGATGCTTCACTTCAGGTTTACTGTATCCCTCTGACCTTCTTATTGACGATGAAACACAGTAATTGCATCGGAATTAAATACAAAAGGCACAATGCCGTCATAACTACAAGAAGACTGACTCTACTTACTGACTATGTTTCGAACCATTCCTGTGACACTAGTTATAGATTCCGATGCTTAACTTCAGGATAACTGTATCCCACTGACCTTCTTAGTGACGATGAAACACAGAAATTGCATCGGAATTAAATACAAAGGGCACAATGCCCACTTAAGTACAAGAAGACTGAGTCATCTTACTGTCTATGTTTTGAACCATTCCTGTGACACTAGTTATAGATCCCGATGTTTCCCTCCAGGTTTACTGTATCCCTTGGACCTTCATATTGACGATGAAACACAGAAATAGCATCGGAATTAAATACAAAAGGCACAATGCCGACTTAAGTACAAGAAGACTGACTCTACTTACTGACTATGTTTTGAACCATTCCTGTGACACTAGTTATAGATTCCGATGCTTCACTTCAGGTTTACTGTATCCCTCTGACCTTCTTATTGACGATGAAACACAGAAATTGCGTCGGAATTAGATACAAAAGGCACAATGCCGAATTAAGTACAAGAAGACTGATTCTTCTCACTCACTATGTTTTGAACCATTCCTGTGACAGTAGATATGGATTCCGATGCTTGACTCTAGGTTCACTGTATCCCTTGGACCTTCTTATTGACGATGAAGCAAAGAAATTGCATCGGAATCAAATACAAAATCACAATGCCGACTTAAGTACAAGAATACGGACTCTTTTTACTGACAATGTTTTGAACCATTCCTGTGACACTAATTATAGATTCCGATGCTTCACTTCATGTTTTCTGTATTCCTTGGACCTTCCTATTGACGATGAGACACAGATATCGCATCGGAATTAAATAGAAGAAGCACAATGCCGACTTAATTACAAAGTGGCTGACTCTTCCTACTCTCTGTGTTTTGAACCATTCCTGTGGCACTAGTTTTTTATACCGATGCTTCACTTGAGGTTTACTGTATCCCTCGGAGCTTCTTATGGACGATGAAACACAGAAATTGCAACGGAATAAAATACAAAAGGCACATTGCCGACTTAAGTACAAGAAGACTGAATCTTCCAACTCTCTATGTTTTGAACCATTCCAGTGACACTAGTTATGGAATCCGATGCTTCTCTTCAGGTTTACTGTATCCCTCTGACCTTCTTATTGACGATGAAACACAGAAATTGCATCGGAATTAAATAGAAATGGCACAATACCGACTTAAGTACAAGAAGACTGACTGTTCCTACTGTCTATGTTTTGTACCATTCCTGTGACACTAGTTATGGATTCCGATGCTTCACATCAGGTTTACTGTATCCCTTGGAACTTCTTATTAACGATGAAACAGACAAATTGCATCGGAATTAAATACAAAAGGCACAATGCTGACTTAAGTACAAGAAGACTGTCTCTTCCTACTGACTATGTTTTGAACCATTCCTGTGACACTAGTTATAGCTTCCGATGCTTCACTTCAGGTTTACTGTATCCCTCTGAGCTTCTTATTGACGATGAATCACAGAAATTGCATCGGAATTAAATACAAAAGGCACAAAGCAGACATAAGTACATGTAGACTGACTTTTCCTAATGTCTATGATATGAACCATTCCTGTGACACTAGTTATAGATTCCGATGGTTCATTTAAGGTTTACTGTATCCCTTGGACATTCTTATTGACGATGAAACACAGAAATTGCATCGGAATTAAATACAAAAGGCACAATGCCGACTTAAGTACAAGAAGACTGACTCTTCCAACTGTCTACGATTCGAACCATTCCTGTGACACTAGTTATAGATTCCGATGCTTCACTTCAGGTTTACTGTATCCCTCTGACCTTCTTATTGACGATGAAACACAGAAATTGCATCGGAATTGAATACAAAAGGCACAATGCTGACTTAACTATAAGAAGACTGACTCTTCTTACTGACTATGTTTTGAACCATTCCTGCGACACTAGTTATAGATTCCGATGCTTAACTTCAAGATAACTGTATCCCACTGACCTTCTTAGTGACGATGAAACACAGAAATTGCATCGAAATTAAATACAAAAGGCACAATGCCGACTTAGGTACAAGAAGACTGACTCTTCTTACTGACTATGTTTTGAACCATTCCTGTGACACTAGTTATAGATTCTAATGCTTCTCTTCAGGTTTTCTGTATCCCTTGGACCTTCTTATTGGCGATGAAACACATAAAGAGCATCGGAATTAAATACAAAAGGCACAATGCCGACTTAAGTACAAGAAGACTGACTCATCTTACTGTCTATGTTTTGAACCATTCCTGTGACACTAGTTATAGATTCCGATGCCTCACTCCAGGTATACTGTATCCCTTGGACCTTCATATTGACGATGAAACACAGAAATTGCATCGGAATTAAATGCAAAAGGCAAAATGCCGACTTAACTACAATAAGACTGACTCCTCTTCTGTCTATGCTTTGAACCATTCCTGTGTCACTGGTTATAGATTTCGATGCTTCACTTCACGTTTACTGTACCCCTTGGACCTTCTTATTAACGATGAAACACAGAAATTGCATCGGAATTAAATAAAAAACGCACAATGCCGACTTAAGTACAAAAGACTGACACTTCTTACTGACTATGTATTGAACCATTCCTGTGACACTAGTTATAGATTCCGATGCTTCACTTCATGTTTACTGTATCCCTCTGACCTTCTTATTGACGATGAAACACAGAAATTGCATCGGAATTAAATAAATAATGCACAATGCCGACTTAAGAACAATAAGACTGACTCTTCTTACTGTCTATGCTTTGAACCATTCCTGTGACACTAGTTATGGATTCCGATGCTTCACTTCAGTTTCACTGTATCCCTTGGACCTTCTTACAGACGATGAAATCCAGAAACTGCATCGGAATTAATTAGAAAAGGCCCAATGCCGGCTTAAGTACAAGAAGACTGACTCTTCCCACTGTCTATGATTTGAACCATTCCTGTGACAATAGTTATAGATTCCGATGCTTCACTTCAGGTTTACTGTATCCTTCTGCCCTTCTTATTGACGATGAAACACAGAAATTGCATCGGAATTAAATATAAAAGGCACAATGCCGACTTAAGTACAAGATGACTGACCCTGCTTACTGTCTATGTTTTGAACCATTAATGTGATACTAGATATCAGTTCTGATGCCTCACTTCAGGTTTACTGTATCCCTTGGACCTTCTTATTGGCGATGAAATACAGAAATTGCATCGGAATTAAATACAAAAGCACAATGCCGACTTAAGTGCAAGAAGACGGACTCTTCTTACTGACTATGTTTTTAACCATCCTGTGACACTAGTTATAGATTCCGATGCTTCACTTCAGGTTTACTGTATCCCTTGGACATTCCTATTGACGATGAGACACAGATATGGCATCGGAATTAAATAGAAAAAGCACAACGCCGACTTAAGCACAAAAAGACTGACTCTTCCTACTCTCTATATGTTGAACCATTCCTGTGACACTAGTTTGTTATTCCGATGCTTCACTTGACGTTTACTGTATCCCTCGGACCATCTTATGGACGGTGAAACACAGAAATTGCATCGGAATAAAATACAAAAGGCACAATCCAGACTTAAGTACAAGAAGACTGAATCTCCCAACCCTCTATGTTTTGTACCAATCCTGTGACACTAGATACAGTTTCCGATGCTTCACTTCAGGTTTACTGTATCCCTCTGACCATCTTATTGACGATGAAAAACAGAAATTGCATCGGAATGAAATAGAGAAGGTACAATACCGACTTAAGTACAAGAAGACTGACTCATCCTACTGTCTATGTTTTGAACCATTCCTGTGACACTAGTTATAGATTCCGATGCTTCACTTCAGGATTACTGTATCCCTTGGACCTTCTTATAAACGATGAATCACACAAATTGCATCGGAATTAAATACAAAAGGCACAATGCCGACTTAAGTACAAGAAGACTGACTCTTCTTACTGACTATGTCTTGAACCAATCCTGTGACACTAGTTATGGATTCCGATGTTTCACTTCAGGTTTACTGTATCCCTCTGACCTTCTTATTGACGATGAATCACAGAAATTGCATCGGAATTAAATACAAAAGGCACAACGCAGAATTAAGTACATGTAGACTGACTTTTCCTAATGTCTATGTTTTGAACCATTCCTGTGACACTAGTTATAGATTCCGATGCTTAACTTCAGGATAAATGTATCCCACTGACCTTCTTAGTGACGATGAAACACAGAAATTGCATCGGAATTAAGTACAAAAGGCACATTGCCGACTTAAGTACAAGAAGACTGACTCTTCTTACTGACTATGTTTTGAACCATTCCTGTGACACTAGTTATAGATTCTGATGCTTCACTTCAGGTTTACTGTATCCCTTGGCCCTTCTTATTGGCGATGAAACACAAAAATTGCATCGGAATTAAATACAAAAAGCACAATGCCGAATTAAGTACAAGAAGACTGACTCATCTTACTGTCTATGTTTTGAACCATTCCTGTGACACTAGTTATAGATTCCGATGCTTCACTCCAGGGTTACTGCATCTCTTGGACCTTCATATTGACGATGAAACACAGAAATTGCATCGGAATTAAATACAAAAAAGCACAATGCCGACTTAATTACAAGAAGACTGACTCTACTTACTGACTATGTTTTGAACCATTCCTGTGACACAAGTTATAGATTCCGATGCTTCACTTCAAATTTACTGTATCCCTCTGACCTTGTAATTGACGATAAAACACAGAAATTACATCGGAATTAAATACATAAGGCGCAATGCCGACTTAAGTACAAGAAGACTGAATCTTCTTACTGTCTATGTTTTGAACCATTCCTGTGACACTAGATATAGATTCCGATGCTTCACTCTAGGTTTACTGTATCCCTTGGACACACTTATTGACGATGAAACACAGAAATTGCATCGGAATTAAATAAAAAATGCACAATGCCGACTTAAGTACACGAAGACTGACTCTTCTTACTGACTATCTTTGGAACCATTCCTGTGACACTAGTTACAGATTCCGATGCTTCACTCCAGGTTTACTGTATTCCTTGGACCTTCCTAGTGACGATGAAACACAGGTATTGCATCGTAATTAAATAAAAAATGCACAATGCCGACTTAAGTACAAGAAGACTGACTCTTCTTACTGTCTATCTTTTGAACCATTCCTGTGACACTAGTTACAGATTCCGATGCTTCACTCCAGGGTTACTGTATCCCTTGGACCTTCCTATTGACGATGAAACACAGAAATTGCATCGGAATTAAATACAAAAGGCACAATGGCGACTTAAGTACAAGAAAACTGGCTCCTCTTACTGCCTATGCTTTGAACCATTCCTGTGACACTAGTTATAGATTCCGATGCTTCACTCCAGGTTTACTGTCTCCCTTGGACCTTCTTATTGACGATGAAACACAGAAATTGCATCGGAATTAAGTACAAAAGCACAATGCCGACTTAAGTACAAGAAGACTGGCTCTTCTTACTGACTATGCTTTGAACCATTCCTGTGACACTAGTTGAAAATTCCGATGCTTCACTTCAGGTTCACTGTTTCCCTTAGACCTTCTTATTGCCGATGAAACACAGAAATTGCATCGGAATTAAATAGAAAAGGCACAATGCCGACTTAAGAACAAGACGACTGACTCTTCATACTGTCTATGTTTTGAACCATTCCTGTGACACTAGTTATAGATTCCGATGCTTCACTTCCGGTTTACTGTATCCCTCTGCTCTTCTTATTGACGATGAAAAACAGAAATTGCATCGGAATTAAAAACAAAAGGCAGAATGCCGACTTAAGTACAAAAAGTCTGACTCTGCTTTCTGTCTATGATTTGAACCATTCCTGTGATACTAGTTATAGATTTCGATGCTTCACTTCAGGTTTACTGAATCCCTTGGACCTTCTTATTGGCGATGAAACACAGAAATTGCATCGGATTTAAATACAAAATGCACAATGCCGACTTAAATACAAGAAGACGGACTCTTCTTACTGACTATGTATTGAACCATTCCTGTGACACTAGTTATGGTTTCCGATGCTTCACTTCAGGCTTACTGTATCCCTCTGATCTTCTTATTGACGATAAAACACAGAAATTGCATCGGAATTAAATACAAAAGGCACAATGCCGACTAAAGTACAAGAAGACTGACTCTTCTTACTGTCAATGTTTTGAACCATTCCTGTGACACTAGTTATAGATTCCGATGCTTCACTCCAGGTTTACTGTATCCCTTGGACCTTCTTATTGACGATGAAAAAAAGAAATTGCATCGGAATTAAATACAAAAAGCGCAATGCCGACTTTAGGACAAGAGGACTGACTCTTCTTACTGACTATGTTTTGAACCATTCCTGTGACACTAGTTATTGATTCCGATGCTTCACATCTGGTTTACTGTATCCCTCCGACCTTCGTATTGACGACGAAACACAGAAATTGCATTGGAATTAAATACAAAAGGCACAATGCCGAATTAAGTACAATAATACTGACTCTCCTTACTGTCTATGCTTTGAACCATTCCTGAGACACTAGTTATAGACTCCGATGCTTCACTCCAGGTTTACTGTATCCCTTGGACCTACTTACTGACGATGAAACACAGAAATTGCTTCGGAATTAAATACAAAATGCACAATGCCAAATTAAGAACAAGAAGACTGACTCTTCTTAATGTCTATGTTTTGAACCAATCCTGTGACACTAGTTATAGATTTCGATGCTTCACTCCAGGTTTACTGTATGCCTTGGACAATGTTATTGACGATGAAACACAGAAATTGCATCAGAATTAAATAGAAAATGCACAATGATGACTTAAGTACAAGAAGACTGACTCTTCTTACTGATAATGTTTTGAACCATTCCTGTGACGCTAGTTATAGTTTACGATGCTTCACTTCAGGTTTACTGTATCCCTTGGACCTTCTTATTGACGTTGAAACACAGAAATTGCATCGGAATTAAATAGAAAAGGCACAATGCCGACTTAACTACAAGAAGACTGACTCTTCTTACTGACTATGTTTTGATCCATTCCTGTGACACTAGATATAGATTACGATGCTTCACTCAAGGTTTACTGAATCCCTTAGACCTTCTTATTTACGATGAAACACAGAAATTGCATCTGCGTTGAATACAAAAGCCACAATGCCGACTGAAGTACAAGAAGACTGGCTCTTCTTACTGACAATTCTTTGAACCATTCCGGTGACACTAGTTATAGATTCCGATGCTTCACTTCAGTTTCACTGTATCCCTTGGACCTTCTTATTGACGATGAAACACAGAAATTGCATCGGAATTAAATAGAAAAGGCACAATGCCGACTTAAGTACAAGAAGACTGGCTCTTCTTACTGACTATGCTTTGAACCATTCCTGTGACACTAGTTATAGATTCCGTTGCTTCACTTCAGGTTCACTGTATCCCTTGGACCTTCTTACTGACGATGAAACGCAGAAATTGCATCGGAATAAAATAGAAAAGGCCCAATGCCGGCTTAAGTATAAGAAGACTGACTCTTCCTACTGTCTATGATTTGAACCATTCCTGTGACACTAGTTATAGATTCCGATGCTTAACTTCAGAATAACTGTATTCCACTGACCTTCTTAGTGACGATGAAACACAGAAATTGCATCGGAATGAAATACAAAAGGCACATTGCCGACTTAAGTACAAGAAGACTGACTCTTCTTACTGACTATGTTTTGAACCATTCCTGTGACACTAGTTATAGATTCTGATGCTTCACTTCAGGTTTACTGTATCCCTTGGACCTTCTTATTGGCGATGAAACACAAAAATTGTATCGGAATTAAATACAAAAAGCACAATGCCAAATTAAGTACAAGAAGACTGACTCATCTTACTGTCTATGTTTTGAACCATTGCTGTGACACTAGTTATGGATTCCGATGCTTCACTCCAGGGTTACTGTATCTCTTGGACCTTCTTTTAGACGATGAAACCCAGAAATTGCATCGGAATTAAATACAAAAATGCACAATGCCGACTAAAGTACAAGAAGACTTACTCTACTTACTGACTATGTTTTGAACCATTCCTGTGACACTAGTTATAGATTCCGATGCTTCACTTCACATTTACTGTATCCCTCTGACCTTCTAATTGACGATAAAACACAGAAATTACATCGGAATTAAATACATAAGGCGCAATGCCGACTTAAGTACAAGAAGACTGAATCTTCTTACTGTCTATGTTGTGAAGCATTCCTGTGACACTAGATATAGATTCCGATGCTTCACTCTAGGTTTACTGTATCCCTTGGACATACTTATTGACGATGAAACACAGAAATTGCATCGGAATTAAATAAAAAATGCACAATGCCGACTTAAGTACAAGAAGACTGACTCTTCTTACTGTCTATCTTATGAACCATTCCTGTGACACTAGTTACAGAGTCCGATGCTTCAATCCAGGTTTACTGAATCCCTTGGACTTTCCTATTGACGATGAAACACAGAAATTGCATCGGAATTAAATACAAAAGGCACAATGCCGACTTAAGTACAAGAAGACTGGCTCTTCTTACTGACTATGCTTTGAACCATTCCTGTGACACTAGTTGAAAATTCCGATGCTTCACTTCAGGTTCACTGTATCTCTTGGACCTTCTTATTGACGATGAAACACAGAAATTGCATCGGAATTAAATAGAAAAGGCACAATGCCGACTTAAGTACAAGAAGACTGACTCTTCATACTGTCTATGTTTTGAACCATTCCTGTGACACTAGTTGTAGATTCCGATGCTTCACTTCCGGTTTACTGTATCCCTCTGCTCTTCTTATTGACGATGAATAACAGAAATTGCATCGGAATTAAATACAAAAGGCAGAATGCCGACTTAAGTACAAAAAGACTGACTCTCCTTACTGTCTATGATTTGAACCATTCCTGTGATACTAGTTATATATTTCGATGCTTCACTTCAGGTTTACTGTATCCCTTGGACCTTCTTATTGGCGATGAAACACAGAAATTGCATCGGATTTAAATACAAAATGCACAATGCCGACTTAAGTACAAGAAGACGGACTCTTCTTACTGTCTATGTTTTGAACCATTCCTGTGACACTAGTTTTGGATTCCGATGCTTCACTTCAGGTTTACTGTATCCCTCTGACCTTCTTATTTACGATAAAACACAGAAATTGCATCGGAATTATATACAAAAGGCACAATGCCGACTTAAGTACAAGAAGACTGACTCTTCTTACTGTCAATGATTTGAACCATTCCTGTGACACTAGTTATAGATTCCGATGCTTCACTCCAGGTTTACTGTATCCCTGGGACCTTCTTATTGACGATGAAACACAGAAA
Organism: Schistocerca serialis cubense; assembly: GCF_023864345.2. Classification (NCBI taxonomy): domain Eukaryota; kingdom Metazoa; phylum Arthropoda; class Insecta; order Orthoptera; family Acrididae; genus Schistocerca; species Schistocerca serialis. The sequence goes on along the minus strand of NC_064639.1, from coordinate 7,691,078 downwards.
TTGCATGAGAATTAAATTGAAAAGGCACAATGCCGACTTAAGTACAAGAAGACTGACTCTTCTTATTGACTATGTTTGGAACCATTGCTGTGACACTAGTTATAGATTCCAATGCTTCACTTCAGGTTTACTGTATCCCTTGGACCATCCTATTGACGATGAGACACAGAAATCGCATCGGAATTAAATAGAAAAAGCACAATGCCGACTTAAGTTCAAGAAGACTGACTCTTCCTACTGTCTATGTTGTGAACCATTCCTGTGACACTAGTTTTTTATTCCGATGCTTAACTTGAGGTTTACTGTATCCCTCTGACCTTCTTATTGACGATGAAACACAGAAATTGCATCGGGATTAAATAGAAAAGGCAAAATGCCGACTTAACTACAAGAAGACTGACTCTTCTTACTGACTATATTTTGAACCATTCCTGTGACACTAGTTATAGATTCCGATGCTTAATTTCAGGATTACTGTATACCACTGACATCCTTAGTGACGATGAAACACAGAAATTTCATCGGAATTAAATACAAAAAGCACAATGCCAACTGAAGTACAAGAATACTGACTCATCTTACTGTCTATGATTTGAACCGTCCCTGTGACACTAGTTATAGATTACGATGCTTACCTCCAGGTTTACTGTATCCCTTGGACCGTCTTATTGACGATGAAAAAAAGAAATTGCATCGGAATTAAATACAAAAAGCGCAATGCCGAGTTTAATACAAGAAGACTGACTCTTCTTACTGAGTATGTTTTGAACCATTCCTGTGACACTAGTTATAGATTCCTATGCTTCACATCAGGTTTACTGTATCCCTCTGACCTTCGTATTGACGACGAAACACAGAAATTGCATTGGAATTAAATACAAAAGGCACAATGCCGAATTAAGTACAATAATACTGACTCTTCTTACTGTCTATGCTTTGAACCATTCCTGAGACACTAGTTATAGACTCCGATGCTTCACTCCAGGTTAACTGTATCCCTCGGACCTTCTTACTGACAATGAAACACAGAAATTGCAATGGAATTAAATACAAAAGGCACAATGCCGACTTAAGTAAAAGAAGTCTGACTCTTCTTACTGTCTATGTTTTGAACCATTCCTGTGACACTAGTTATAGATTCCGATGCTTCACTCCAGGTGTTCTGTATGCCTTGGACCATCTTATTGACGATGAAACACAGAAATTGCATCAGAATGAAATAGAAAAAGCACAATGATGACTTAAGTACAAGAAGACTGACTCTTCTTACTGATTATGTTTTGAACCATTCCTGTGACGCTAGTTATAGTTTCCGATGCTTCACTTCAGGTGTACTGTATCCCTTGGACCTCCTTATTGACGTTGTAACACAGAAATTGCATCGGAATTAAATAGAAAAGGCACAATGCCGACTTAAGTACAAGAAGACTGACTCTTCTTACTGTCTATCATATGAACCATTCCTGTGACACTAGTTACAGAGTCCGATGCTTCAATCCAGGTTTACTGAATCCCTTGGACTTTCCTATTGACGATGAAACACAGAAATTGCATCGGAATTAAATACAAAAGGCACAATGCCGACTTAAGTACAAGAAGACTGGCTCTTCTTACTGCCTATGTTTTGAACCATTCATGTGACACTAGTTATAGACTCCGAAGCTTCACTTCAGTTTCACTGTATCCCTTGGGCCTTCTACTTGACGATGAAACACACAAATTGCATCGGAATGAAATACAACATTCACAATGCCGACTTAAGTACAGGAAGAGTGACTCTTCTTACTGTCTATGATTTGAACCATTCCTGTGACACTAGTTACAGATTCCGATGCTTCACTCCAGGTTTACTGACTCTCTTGGACCTTCTTATTGACGATGAAACACAGAAATTGCATCGGAATTAAATACAAAAGGCACAATGCCGACTTAAGTACAAGAAGACTGGCTCTTCTTACTGACTATGCTTTGAACCATTCCTGTGACACTAGTTGAAAATTCCGATGCTTCACTTCAGGTTCACTGTATCTCTTTTACCTTCTTATTGACGATGAAACACAGAAATTGCATAGGAATTAAATAGAAGAGCCACAATGCCGACTTAAGTACAAGAAGACTGACTCTTCATACTGTCTATGTTTTGAACCATTCCTGTGACACTAGTTATAGATTCTGATGCTTCACTTCCGGTTTACTGTATCCCTCTGCTCTTCTTATTGACGATGAAAAACAGAAATTGCATCGGAATTAAAAACAAAAGGCAGAATGCCGACTTAAGTACATAAAGACTGACTCTCATTACTGTCTATGATTTGAACCATTCCTGTGATACTAGTTATAGATTTCGATGCTTCACTTCAGGTTTACTGTATCAATTGGACCTTCTTATTGGCGATGAAACACAGAAATTGCATCGGATTTAAATACAAAATGCACAATGCCGACTTAAGTACAAGAAGACGGACTCTTCTTACTGTCTATGTTTTGAACCAATCCTGTGACACTAGTTTTGGATTCCGATGCTTCACTTCAGGTTCACTGTATCCCTCTGACCTTCTTATTCACGATGAAACACAGAAATTGCATCGGAATTATATACAAATGGCACAATGCCGACTTAAGTACAAGAAGACTGACTCTTCTTACTGTCAATGATTTGAACCATTCCTGGGACACTAGTTATAGATTCCGATGCTTCACTCCAGGTTTACTGTATCCCTGGGACCTTCTTATTGACGATGAAACACAGATATTGCATGAGAATTAAATTGAAAAAGCACAATGCCGACTTAAGTACAAGAAGACTGACTCTTCTTACTGACTATGTTTTTAACCATTCCTGTGACACTAGTCATAGATTCCGATGCTTAACTTCAGGATTACAATATCCCTCTGACCTTTTTATTGACGACGAAACACAGAAATTGCATTGGAATTAAATACAAAAGGCACAATGCCGAGTTAAGTACAATAATACTGACTCTCCTTACTGTCTATGCTTTGAACCATTCCTGAGACACTAGTTATAGACTCCGATGCTTCACTCAAGGTTTAATGTATCCCTTGGACCTACTTACTGACGATGAAACACAGCAATTGCTTCGGAATTAAATACAAAAGGCACAATGCCGACTTAAGTAAAAGAAGTCTGACTCTTCTTAATGTCTATGTTTTGAACCAATCCTGTGACACTAGTTATAGATTTCGATGCTTCACTCCAGGTTTACTGTATGCCTTGGACCATGTTATTGACGATGAAACACAGAAATTGCATCAGAATTAAATAGAAAATGCACAATGATGACTTAAGTACAAGAAGACTGACTCTTCTTACTGATTATGTTTTGAACCATTCCTGTGACGCTAGTTATAGTTTACGATGCTTCACTTCAGGTTTACTGTATCCCTTGGACCTTCTTATTGACGTTGAAACACAGAAATTGCATCGGAATTTAATAGAAAAGGCACAATGCCGACTTAAGTACGAGAATACTAACTTATCTTACTGTCTATGTTTTGGACCGTCCCTGTGACAGTAGTTATTGATTCCGATGCTTCACTCCAGGTTTACTGTATCCCTTGGACCCTCTTATTGACGATGAAACACAGAAATTGCATCGGAATTAAATACAAAAATCACAATGCCGACTTAAGTCAAAGAAGACTGACTCTTCTTACTGACTATGTTTTGAACCATTCCTGTGACACTAGTTATAGATTCCGATGCTTCACTTCAGGTTTACTGTATCCCTCTGACCCTCTTATTGACGATGAAACACAGAAGTTGCATCGGAATTAAATTCAAAAGGTACAATGCCGAATGAAGTAAAAGAAGTATGACTTTTCTTACTGTCTATGTTTTGAACCATTAATGTGACTCTAGTTACAGATTACGATGCTTCAGTCCAGGTTTACTGTATCCCTTGGACCTTCTTATTGACGATGAAACAGAGAAATTGCATCATAATTAAATAGAAAAGGCACAATGATAACTTAAGTGCAAAAGACTGACTCTTCTTACTGACTATGTTTTGAACCATTCCTGTGACACTAGTCATAGATTCCGATGCTTAACTTCTGGATTACTGTATCCCTCTGATCTTCTTATTGACGATGAGACACAGAAATTGCATCGGAATTAAATACAAAAGGCACAATGCCGACTTAAGTACAAGAAGACTGACTCTTCTTACTGTCTATGTTTTGAACCATCCCTGTGACACTAGTTATGGATTCCGATGCTTCACTCCAGGTTCACTGTATCCCTTGGACCTTGTTATTGACGATGAAACACAGAAAATGCATCGGAATTAAATACAATTGCCTCAATGCCGACTAAAGTACAAGAAGACTGACTCTTCCTACTGTCTATGTTTTGAACCATTCCTGTGACACTAGTCATAGATTCCGATGCTTCACTTCAGGTTTACTGTATCCCTCTTACCTTCGTATTGACTATGATACACAGAAATTGCATTGGAATTAAATACAAAAGGCACAATACCGACTTAAGTACAAGAAGACTGACTCTTCTTACTGACTATGTTTTTAACCATTCCTGTGACACTAGTCATAGATTCCGATGCTTAACTTCAGGATTACAATATCCCTCTGACCTTTTTGTTGACGATGAAACACAGAAATTGCATCGGCCTTAAATACAAAAGGCACAATGCCGACTTAAGTACAAGAAGACTGACTCTTCTTACTGTCTATGTTTTGAACCATCCCTGTGACACTAGTTATAGATTCCGATGCTTCACTCCAGGATTACTGTATGCCTTGGACCATCTTATTGACGATGAAACACAGAAATTGCATCAGAATTAAATAGAAAATGCACAATGATGACTTAAGTACAAGAAGACTGACTCTTCTTACTGATTAGATTTTGAACCATTCCTGTGACGCTAGTTATAGTTTCCGATGCTTCACTTCAGGTTTACTGTATCCCTTGGACCTTCTTATTGACGTTGAAATACAGAAATTGCGTCGGTATTAAATAGAAAAGGCACAATGCCAACTTAAGTATAAGAATACTGACTCATCTTACTGTCTATGTTTGAACCGTCCCTGTGACACTAGTAATTGATTCCGATGTTTCACTCCAGATTTACTGTATCCCTTGGACCTTCTTATTAACGATGAAGCACAGAAATTGCATCGGAATTAAATACAAAAAGCACAATGCCGACTGAAGTACAAGAAGACTGAATCTTCCTACACTCTATGTTTTGAACCATTCCTGTGACACTAGTCATCGAATCCGATGCTTCTCTTCTGGTTTACTGTATCCGTCTGACCTTCTTATTGAAGATGAAACACAGAAATTGCATCGGAATTAAATAGAAAATCCACAATTCCGAGTTAAGTACAAGAAGACTGACTCTTCCTACTGTCTATGTTTTGTACCATTCCTGTGACACTAGTTATAGATTCCGATGCTTCACTTCAGGTTTACTGTATCCCTTGGACCTTCTTATTATGGAAGAAACACACAAATTGCCTCGGAATTAAATACAAAAGGCACAATGCCGACTTATGTACAAGAAGACTGTCTCTTCCTACTGACTATGTTTTGAACCATTCCTGTGACACTAGTTATAGATTCCGATGCTTCACTTCCGGTTTACTGTATCCCTCTGAGCTTCTTATTGACGATGACTCACAGAAATTGCATCGGAATTAAATACAAAAGGCACAAAGCAGACATAAGTACATGTAGACTGACTTTTCCTAATGTCTGTGATATGAACCATTCCTGTGACACTAGTTATAGATTCCGATGGTTCATTTCAGGTTTACTGTATCCCTTGGACATTCTTATTGACGATGATACACAGAAATTGCATCGGAATTAAATACAAAAGGCACAATGCCGACTTAAGTACAAGAAGACTGACTCTTCCAACTGTCTACGTTTCGAACCATTCCTGTGACACTAGTTATAGATTCCGATGCTTCACTTCAGGTTTACTGTATCCCTCTGACCTTCTTATTGACGATGAAACACAGAAATTGCATCGGAATTAAATACAAAAGGCACAATGCCGACTTAACTACAAGAAGACTGACTCTTCTTACTGTCTATGCTTTGAACCATTCCTGTGACACTAGTTACAGATTCAGATGCTTCACTCCAGGTTCACTGTATCCTTTGGACCTTCTTAATTACGATGAAACACAGAAATTGCATCTGCATTGAATACAAAAGCCACAATGCCGACTTAAGTACAAGAAGACTGGCTCTTCTTACTGACTATTCTTTGAACCATTCCGGTGACACTAGTTATAGATTCCGATGCTTCACTTCAGTTTCACTGTATCCCTTGGACCTTCTTATAGACGATGAAACACAGAAATTGCATCGGAATTAAATAGAAAAGGCACAATGCCGACTTAAGTACAAGAAGACTGGCTCTTCTTACTGACTATGCTTTGAACCATTCCTCTGACACTAGTTATAGATTCCGTTGCTTCACTTCAGGTTCACAGTATCCCTTGGACCTTCTTACTGACGATGAAACCCAGAAATTGCATCGGAATTAAATAGAAAAGGCCCAATGCCGGCTTAAGTATAAGAAGACTGACTCTTCCTACTGTCTATGATTTGAACCATTCCTGTGACAATAGTTATAGATTCCGATGCTTCACTTCAGGTTTACTGTATCCTTCTGCCCTTCTTATTGACGATGAAACATAGAAATTGCATCGGAATTAAATATAAAAGGCACAATGCCGACTTAAGTACAAGAAGACTGATCCTGCTTACTGTCTATGTTTTGAACCATTAATGTGATACTAGTTATAAATTCTGATGCTTCACTTCAGGTTTTCTGTATCCCTTGGACTTTCGTATCGGCGATGAAACACAGAAATTGCATCGGAATTTAATAGAAAAGGCCCAATGCCGGCTTAAGTATAAGAAGACTGACTCTTCCTACTGTCTATGATTTGAACCATTCCTGTGACAATAGTTATAGATTCCGATGCTTCACTTCAGGTTTACTGTATCCTTCTGCCCTTCTTATTGACGATGAAACACAGAAATTGCATCGGAATTAAATACAAAAGCACAATGCCGACTTAACTACAAGAAGACTGACTCTTCTTACTGACTATGTTTTGAACCATTCCTGTGACACTAGTTATAGATTCCGATGCTTAACTTCAGGATAACTGTATTCCACTGACCTTCTTAGTGACGATGAAACACAGAAATTGCATCGGAATTAAATACAAAAGGCACATTGCCGACTTAAGTACAAGAAGACTGACTCTTCTTACTGACTATGTTTTGAACCATTCCTGTGACACTAGTTATAGATTCTGATGCTTCACTTCAGGTTTACTGTATCCCTTGGACCTTCTTATTGGCGATGAAACACAAAAATTGTATCGGAATTAAATACAAAAAGCACAATGCCGAATTAAGTAAAAGAAGACTGACTCATCTTACTGTCTATGTTTTGAAACCATTGCTGTGACACTAGTTATAGATGCCGATGCTTCACTCCAGGGTTACTGTATCTCTTGGACCTTCTTTTTGACGATGAAACCCAGAAATTGCATCGGAATTAAATACAAAAATGCACAATGCCGACTAAAGTACAAGAAGACTTACTCTACTTACTGACTATGTTTTGAACCATTCCTGTGACACTAGTTATAGATTCCGATGCTTCACTTCAGGTTACTGTATCCCTTGGACCTTATTATTGACGATGAAACACACAAATTGCATCGGAATTAAATACAAAAGTCACAATGCCAACTTAAGTACAAGAATACTGACACTTCTTACTGAATATGTTTTGAACCAATCCTTTGACACTAGTTATGGATTCCGATGCTTCACTTCAGGTTTACTGTATCCCTCTGACCTTCTTATTGACGATGAATCACAGAAATTGCATCGGAATTAAATACAAAAGGCACAAAGCAGACTTAAGTACATGTAGACTGACTTTTCCTAATGTCTATGTTTTGAACCATTCCTGTGACACTAGTTATAGATTCCGATGGTTCATTTCAGGTATACTGTATCCCTTGGACCTCCTTATTGACGATGAAACACAGAAATTGCATCGGAATTAAATACAAATGCACAATGCCGACTTTAGTACAAGAAGACTGACTCTTCCAACTGTCTACGTTATGAACCATTCCTGTGACACTAGTTATAGATTCCGATGCTTCACTTCAGATTTACTGTATCCCTGTGACCTTCGTATTGACGATGAAACACAGAAATTGCATCGGAATTAAATAGAAAAGGCACAATGCCGACTTAACTACAAGAAGACTGACTCTTCTTACTGACTATGTTTTGAACCATTCCTGTGACACTAGTTATAGATTCCGATGCTTAACTTCAGGATAACTGTATTCCACTGACCTTCTTAGTGACGATGAAACACAGAAATTGCATCGGAATTAAATACAAAAGGCAAATTGCCGACTTAAGTACAAGAAGATTGACTCTTCTTACTGACTATGTTTTGAACCATTCCTGTGACACTAGTTATAGATTCTGATGCTTCACTTCGGGTTTACTGTCTCCCTTGGACCTCCTTATTGGCGATGAAACACATAAATTGTATCGGAATTAAACACAAAAAGCACAATGCCGAATTAAGTACAAGAAGACTGACTCATCTTACTGTCTATGTTTTGAACCATTGCTGTGACACTAGTTATAGATTCCGATGCTTCACTTCACATTTACTGTATCCCTCTGACCTTCTAATTGACGATAAAACACAGAAATTACATCGGAATTAAGTGCATAAGGCGCAATGCCGACTTAAGTACAAGAAGACTGAATCTTCTTACTGTCTATCTTATGAACCATTCCTGTGACACTAGTTACAGAGTCCGATGCTACACTCCAGGTTTACTGAATCCCTTGGACCTTCCTATTGGCGATGAAACTCAGAAATTGCGTCGGAATTAAATACAAAAGGCACAATGCCGACTTAAGTACAAGAAGACTGACTCTTCTTACTGTCAATGATTTGAACCATTCCTGTGACACTAGTTATAGATTCCGATGCTTCACTCCAGGTTTACTGTATCCCTGGGACCTTCTTATTGACGATGAAACACAGAAATTGCATCGGATTTAAATACAAAATGCACAATGCCGATTTAAGTACAAGAAGACGGACTCTTCTTACTGTCTATGTTTTGAACCATTACTGTGACACTAGTTTTGGATTCCGATGCTTCACTTCAGGTTTACTGTATCCCTCTGACCTTCTTATTGACGATAAAACACAGAAATTGCATCGGAATTATATACAAAAGGCACAATGCCGACTTAAGTACAAGAAGTCTGACTCTTCTTACTGTCAATGATTTGAACCATTCCTGTGACACTAGTTATAGATTCCGATGCTTCACTCCAGGTTTACTGTATCCCTGGGACCTTCTTATTGACGATGAAACACAGAAATTGCATGAGAATTAATTTGAAAAGGCACAATGCCGACTTAAGTACAAGAAGACTGACTCTTCTTATTGACTATGTTTGGAACCATTGCTGTGACACTAGTTATAGATTCCAATGCTTCACTTCAGGTTTACTGTATCCCTTTGACCATCCTATTGACTATGAGACACAGAAATCGTATCGGAATTAAATAGAAAAAGGACAATGCCGACTTAAGTTCAAGAAGACTGACTCTTCCTACTGTCTATGTTGTGAACCATTCCTGTGACACTAGTTTTTTATTCCGATGCTTAACTTGAGGTTTACTGTATCCCTCTGACCTTCTTATTGACGATGAAACACAGAAACTGCATCGGGATTAAATAGAAAAAGCAAAATGCCGACTTAACTACAAGAAGACTGACTCTTCTTACTGACTATATTTTGAACCATTCCTGTGACACTAGTTATAGATTCCGATGCTTAATTTCAGGATTACTGTATACCACTGACATTCTTAGTGACGATGAAACACAGAAATTGCATCGGAATTAAATACAAAAAGCACAATGCCAGCTGAAGTACAAGAATACTGACTCATCTTACTGTCTATGATTTGAACCGTCCCTGTGACACTAGTTATAGATTACGATGCTTACCTCCAGGTTTACTGTATCCCTTGGACCGTCTTATTGACGATGAAAAAAAGAAATTGCATCGGAATTAAATACAAAAAGCGCAATGCCGAGTTTAATACAAGAAGATTGACTCTTCTTACTGACTATGTTTTGAACCATTCCTGTGACACTAGTTATGGACTCCGATGCTTCACTCCAGGTTTACTGTATCCCTTGGACCTTCTTATTGACGTTGAAACACAGAAATTGCATCGGAATTAAATAGAAAAGGCACAATGCCGACTTAAGTACAAGAATACTGACTCATCTTACTGTCTATGTTTTGAACCCTCCCTGTGACACTAGTTATTGATTCCGATGCTTCACTCCAGGTTTACTGTATCCCTTGGACCTTCTTATTGACGATGAAACACAGAAATTGCATCGGAATTAAATACAAAAGGCACAATGCCGACTTAAGTACAAGAAGACTGACTCTTCTTACTGTCAATGATTTGAACCATTCCTGTGACACTAGTTATGGACTCCGATGCTTCACTCCAGGTTTAATCTAACCCTTGGACCTTCTTATTGACGATGAAACACAGAAATTGCATCGGAATTAAATTCAAAAGGTACAATGCCGAATGAAGTAAAAGAAGGCTGACTCTTCTTACTGTCTATGTTTTGAACCATTAATGTGACACTAGTTATAGATTACGATACTTCACTCCTGGTTTACTGTATCCCTTGGACCTTCTTATTGACGATGAAACAGAGAAATTGCATCATAATTAAATAGAAAAGGCACAATGATAACTTAAGTACAAGAAGACTGACTCTTCTTACTGTCAATGATTTGAACCATTCCTCTGACACTAGTTATAGATTCCGATGCTTCACTCCAGGTTTACTGTATCCCTGGGACCTTCTTATTGACGATGAAACACAGAAATTGCATGAGAATTAATTTGAAAAGGCACAATGCCGACTTAAGTACAAGAAGACTGACTCTTCTTATTGACTATGTTTGGAACCATTGCTGTGACACTAGTTATAGATTCCAATGCTTCACTTCAGGTTTACTGTATCCCTTTGACCATCCTATTGACTATGAGACACAGAAATCGTATCGGAATTAAATAGAAAAAGGACAATGCCGACTTAAGTTCAAGAAGACTGACTCTTCCTACTGTCTATGTTGTGAACCATTCCTGTGACACTAGTTTTTTATTCCGATGCTTAACTTGAGGTTTACTGTATCCCTCTGCCCTTCTTATTGACGATGAAACACAGAAACTGCATCGGGATTAAATAGAAAAGGCAAAATGCCGACTTAACTACAAGAAGACTGACTCTTCTTACTGACTATATTTTGAACCATTCCTGTGACACTAGTTATAGATTCCGACGCTTAATTTCAGGATTACTGTATACCACTGACATTCTTAGTGACGATGAAACACAGAAATTGCATCGGAATTAAATACAAAAAGCACAATGCCAACTGAAGTACAAGAATACTGACTCATCTTACTGTCTATGATTTGAACCGTCCCTGTGACACTAGTTATAGATTACGATGCTTACCTCCAGGTTTACTGTATCCCTTGGACCGTCTTATTGACGATGAAAAAAAGAAATTGCATCGGAATTAAATACAAAAAGCGCAATGCCGGGTTTAATACAAGAAGATTGACTCTTCTTACTGACTATGTTTTGAACCATTCCTGTGACACTAGTTATAGATTCCGATGCTTCACATCAGGTTTACTGTATCCCTCTGACCTTCGTATTGACGACGAAACACAGAAATTGCATTGGAATTAAATACAAAAGGCACAATGCCGAATTAAGTACAATGATACTGACTCTTCTTACTGTCTATGCTTTGAACCATTACTGAGACACTAGTTATAGACTCCGATGCTTCATTCCAGGTTTACTGTATCCCTTGGACCTTCTTACTGACGGTGAAACACATAAATTGCAATGGAATTAAATACAAAAGGCACAATGCCGACTTAAGTAAAAGAAGTCTGACTCTTCTTACTGTCTATGTTTTGAACCATTCCTGTGACACTAGTTATAGATTCCGATGCTTCACTCCAGGTTTACTGCATGCCTTGGACCATCTTATTGACGATGAAACACAGAAATTGCATCAGAATGAAATAGAAAAAGCACAATGATGACTTAAGTACAAGAAGACTGACTCTTCTTATTGATTATGTTTTGAACCATTCCTGTGACACTAGTTATAGATTCCGATGCTTCACTTCAGGTTTACTGTATCCCTTGGACCTTCTTATTGACGTTGAAACACAGAAATTGCATCGGAATTAAATAGAAAAGGCACAATGCCGACTTAAGTACAAGAATACTGACTCATCTTACTGTCTATGTTTTGAACCCTCCCTGTGACACTAGTTATTGATTCCGATGCTTCACATCAGGTTTACTGTATCCCTCTGACCTTCGTATTGACGATGAAACACAGAAATTGCACCGGAATTAAATACAAATGGCACAATGCCGAATTGAGTATAAGAAGATTGACTCTTCTTACTGTCTATGTTTTGAACCATTCCTGTGAAACTAGTTATGGACTCCGATGCTTCACTCCAGGTTTACTGTATCCCTTGGACCTTCTTATTGACGTTGAAACACAGAAATTGCATCGGAATTAAATAGAAAAGGCACAATGCCGACTTAAGTACAAGAATACTGACTCATCTTACTGTCTATGTTTTGAACCCTCCCTGTGACACTAGTTATTGATTCCGATGCTTCACTCCAGGTTTACTGTATCCCTTGGACCTTCTTATTGACGATGAAACACAGGAATTGCATCGGAATTAAATACAAAAAGCACAATGCCGACTTAAGTCAAAGAAGACTGACTCTTCTTACTGACTATGTTTTGAACCATTCCTGTGACACTAGTTATAGATTCCGATGCTTCACTTCAGGTTTACTGTATCCCTCAGACCCTCTTATTGACGATGAAACACAGAAATTGCATCGGAATTAAATACAAATGGCACAATGCCGAATTGAGTACAAGAAGATTGACTCTTCTTACTGTCTATGTTTTGAACCATTCCTGTGACACTAGTTATGGACTCCGATGCTTCACTCCAGGTTTTATCTAACCCTTGGACCTTCTTATTGACGATGAAACACAGAAATTGCATCGGAATTAAATCTAAAAGGTACAATGCCGAATGAAGTAGAAGAAGGCTGACTCTTCTTACTGTCTATGTTTTGAACCATTAATGTGACACTAGTTATAGATTACGATACTTCACTCCAGGTTTACTGTATCCCTTGGACCTTCTTATTGACGATGAAACAGAGAAATTGCATCATAATTAAATAGAAAAGGCACAATGATAACTTAAGTACAAGAAGACTGACTCTTCTTACTGACTATGTTTTGAACCATTCCTGTGACACTAGTCATAGATTCCGATGCTTAACTTCAGGATTACTGTATCCCTCTGACCTTCTTATTGACGATGAAACACAGATATTGCATCGGAATTAAGTACAAAAACCACAATGCCGACTTAAGTACAAGAAGACTGACTCTTCTTACTGTCTATGTTTTGAACCATCCCTGTGACACTAGTTATGGATTCCGACGCTTCACTCCAGGTTCACTGTATCCCTTGGACCTTGTTATTGACGATGAAACACAGAAATTGCATCGGAATTAAATACAATAGGCTCAATGCCGACTAAAGTACAAGAAGACTGACTCTTCCTACTGTCTATGTTTTGAACCAATCCTGTGACACTAGTCATAGATTCCGATGCTTCACTTCAGGTTTACTGTATCCCTCATACCATCGTATTGACGAAGAAACACAGAAATTGCATCGGAATTAAATAGAAAAGGCACAATGCCGACTTAAGTACTAGAAGACTGACTCTTCCTACTGTCTATGTTTTGAACCATTCCTGTGACACCAGTTATAGATTCCGATGCTTCACTTCAGGTTTACTGTATCCCTTGGACTTTCTTATTGACGATGAAACACAGAAATTGCATCGGAATTAAATACAAAAGGCACAATACCGACTTAACTACAAGAAGGCTGACTCTTCTTACTGACTATGCTTTGAACCATTCCTGTGACTCTAGTTATAGATTCCGATGCTTAACTTCATGATTACTGTATCCCTCTGACCTTCTTAGTGACGATGAAACACAGAAATTGCATCGGAATTAAATACAAAAAGCACAATGCCGACTTAAGTACAAGAAAACTGACTCATCTTACTATCTATGCTTTGAACCGTCCCTGTGACGCTAGTTATAGATTCCGCTGCTTCACTACAGGTCTACTGTATCCCTTGGACCTTCTTATTAACGATGAAACACAGAAATTGCATCGGAATTAAATACAAAAGGCACAATACCGACTTAAGTACAAGAAGACTGACTCTTCTTACTGACTATGATTTGCACCATTCCTGTGACACTAGTCATAGATTCCGATGCTTAATTTCAGGATTTCTGTATCCCTCTGACCTCCTTATTGACGATGAAACACAGAAAATGTATCGGAATTAAATACAAAAGGAACAATGCCGACATAAGTACAAGAAGACTGACTCTTCTTACTGTCTATGTTTTGAACCATCACAGTGACACTAGTTATAGATTCCGATGCTTCACTCCAGGTTTACTGTATCCCTTGGACCTTCTTATTGACGATCAAACACAGAAATTGTATCGGAATTATATACAAAACTCACAATGCCGACTTAAGTACCAGAAGTCTGACTCTTCTTACTGACTATGTTTTGAACCATTCCTGTGTCACTAGTTATAAATTCCGATGCTTCACTTCAGGTTTACTGTATCCCTTGGACCTTCTTATTGACGATGAAACACAGAAATTGCATCGGAATTAAATACAAATGGCACAATGCAGAATTAAGTACAAGAAGACTGAGTCTTCTTATTGTCTATGTATTGAACCATTTCTGTGACACTAGTTATAGATTCCGATGCTTCACTCCATGTTTACTGTATCCCTTGGACCTTCTTATTGACGATGAAACACAGAAATTGCATCGGAATTAAATACAAGAGGCACAATGCCGACTTAAGTACATGTAGACTGACTTTTCCTACCGTCTATGTTTTGAACCATTCCTGTGACACTAGTTATAGATTCCGATGGTTCATTTCTGGTTTACTGTATCCCTTGGACCTTCTTATTGACGATGAAACACAGAAATTGCATCGCAATTAAATAGAAAAGACACAATGCCAACTTAAGTACAAGAAGACTGACTCTTCCAACTGTCTATGTTTTGAGCATTCCTGTGACACTAGTTATGGATTCCGATGCTTCACTTCAGGTTTACTTTATCCCTCTGACCGTCGTATTGACGAAGAAACACAGAAATTGCATCGGAATTAATTAAAAAAGGCACAATGCCGACTTAAGTACTACAAGACTGACTCTTCCTACTGTCTATGTTTTGAACCATTCCTGTGACACTAGTTATAGATTCCGATGCTTCACTTCAGGTTTACTGTATCCCTTGGACCTTCTTATTGACGATGAAACACAGAAATTGCATCAGAATTAAATACAAAAGGCACAATGTCGACTTAACTACAAGAAGACTGACTCTTGTTACTGACTATGCTTTGAACCATTCCTGTGACTCTAGTTATTGATTCCGATGCTTAACTTCAGGATTACTTTATCCCTCTGACCTTCTTAGTGACGATGAAACACAGAAATTGCATCGGAATTAAATACAAAAAGCACAATGCCGACTTAAGTACAAGAATAATGACTAATCATACTGTCTATGTTTTGAACCGTCCCTGTGACGCTAGTTGTAGATTCCGATGCTTCACTCCAGGTTTACTGTATCCCTTGTACCTTCTTATTGGCGATGAAACACTGAAATAGTATCGAAATTAAATACAAAACTCACAATGCCGACTTAAGTACCAGAAGTCTGACTCTTCTTACTGACTATGTTTTGAACCATTCCTGTGACACTAGTTATAGATTAAGATGCTTAACTTCAGGATTACTGTATCCCATTGACCTTCTTATTGACGATGAAACACAGAAATTGCATCGGAATTAAATACAAAAGGCACAATGCCGACTTAAGTACAAGAATACTGACTCATCTTACTGTCTATGATTTGAAGCGTCCCTGTGACACTAGTTATAGATTCCGATGCTTCACTCCAGGTTTACTGTATCCCTTGGACCTTCTTATTGACAATGAAACACAGAAATTGTATCAGAATTAAATAGAAAATGCACAATGATGACTTAAGTAGAAGTAGCCTGACTCTTCTTCCTGACAATCATTTGAACCGTCCCTGTGACACTAGTTATAGATTCCGATGCTTCACTCCAGGTTTACTGTATCTCTTGGACCTTCTTATTGAAGACGAAACACAGAAATTGCATCGGATTTAAATCCAAAAGGCACAATGCCGTCATAAGTATAAGAAGACTGACTCTTCTTACTATGTATTGAACTATCCCTGTGACAGTAGTTATAGATTCCGATGCTTCACTCCAGGTTTACTGTGTCCCATGGACCTACTTATTGACGATGAAACACAGAAATTGCATCGGAATTAAATACAATAGGAACAATGTCGACTTAAGTACAAGTAGACTAACTCTTCCTACTGTCTATGCTTTGAACCATTATTGTGACACTAATTTTAGATTCCGATGCTTAACTTCAGGATTACTTTATCCCTTGGACCTTCTTATCGACGATGGAACACAGAAATTGCGTCGGAATTAAATACAAAAGGCACAATGCCGACTTAAGTACAAGAAGAATTACTCTTCTTACTGTCTATGTTTTGAACCATCCCTGTGACACTAGTTATAGATTCCGATGCTTCACTCCAGGTTAACTGTATCCCTTGGTCCTTCTTATTGACGATGAAACACAGAAATTGCATCGGATTTAAATACAAAGGGCACAATGCCGACTTAAGTACAAGAAGACTGACTCTTCTTACTGACTATGATTTGAGCCATTCCTGTGACACATAAATTTCGATGATTCACTTCAGGTTTACTGTATCCCTTGGACCTTCTCATTAACGATGAAACACAGAAATTGCATCGGAATTAAATACAAAAGGCACAATACCGACTTAAGTACAAGAAGACTGACTCTTCTTATTGACTATGTTTTGATCTATTCCTGTGACACTAGTCATAGAATCCGATGCTTAACTTCAGGATTACTGTATCCCTCTGACCTTCTTATTGACGATGAAACACAGAAATTGCATCGGAATTAAATACAAAAGGCACTATGCAGACTTAAGTACAAGAAGACTGACTCTTCTTACTGACTTTGTTTTGAACCATTCCTGTGACACTAGTTATAGATTCCGATGCTTCACATTAGGTTTACTGTATCCCTCTGACCATCTTATGTACGATGAAACACAGAAATTGCATCGGAATTAAATACAAAAGGCTCAATGCCGACTTATGTACATGTAGATTGACTTTTCCTACTGTCTATGATTTGAACCATTCCTGTGACACTAGTTATAGAATCCGATGGTTCATTTCAGGTTTACTGTATCCCTCTGACCTTCTTATTGACGATGAAACACAGAAATTGCATCGGAATTAAATACAAAAGGCACAATGCCGACTTAAGTACAAGAAGACTGACTCTTCTTCCTGACTATGTTTTGAACCATTCCTGTGACACTAGTTATAAATTCCGATGCTACACTCCAGGATTACTGTATCCCTTGGACCTTCGTATTGACGATGAAGCACAGAAATTGCATCAGAATTAAATAGAAAAGGCACAATGCCGACTAAAGTACAAGAAGACTGACGCTTCTTACTGACTATGTTTTGAACCATTGCTGTGACACTAGTTATAGATTCCGATGCTTCACTTCAGATTTACTATATCCCTTAAAACTTCTTATTGACGATGAAACACAGACATTGCATCGGATTTAAATAGAAAAGGCACAATGCCGACTTAAGTACAAGAAGACTGACTCTTCTTACTGTCTATGTTTTGAACCATTCCTGTGACTGTAGTTATAGAATCCGATGCTTCACTTCAGGTTTACTGTATCCCTCTGACCTTCTTATTGACGATGAAACACAGAAATTGCATTGGAATTAAATACAAGAGGCACAATGCCGACTTAAGTACAAGAAGACTGACTCCTCTTACGTTCTATGTTTTGAACCTTTCCTATGACACTAGTTATAGATTCCGATGCTTTAATTCAGGTCTACTGTATCCCTTGTACCTTCTTATTGACCATGAAACACAGAAATTACATCGGAATTAAATACAAAATGAACAATGCCGACTTAAGTACAAGAAGACTGCCTCTTCCTACTGTCTACGTTTAAAACCATTCCTGTGACACTAGTTATAGATTCCGATGCTTCACTCCAGGTTTACTGTATCTTTTGTACCTTCTTATTGACTATGAAACACAGAAATTGCATCGGAATTAAATACAAAAGTAACATTGCCGACTTAAGTACAAGAAGACTGACTCTTCTTACTGACTGTGACTTGAATCGTTCCTGTGATACTAGTTATAGATTCCGATGCTTCACTTCAGGTTTACTGTATCCCTTGGACCTTCTTATTGACGATGAAACACAGAAATTGCATCGGAATTAAATACAAAATGCACAATGCAGACTTATGTACAAGAAGACTGACTCTTCTTACTGACTTTGTTTTGAACCATTCCTGTGACACTAGTTATAGATTCCGATGCTTCACATCAGGTTTACTGTATCCCTCTGACCATCTTATGTACGATGAAACACAGAAATTGCATCGGAATTAAATACAAAAGGCTCAATGCCGACTTATGTACATGTAGATTGACTTTTCCTACTGTCTATGATTTGAACCATTCCTGTGACACAAGTTATAGAATCCGATGGTTCATTTCAGGTTTACTGTATCCCTCTGACCTTCTTATTGACGATGAAACACATAAATTGCATCGGAATTAAATACAAAAGGCACAATGCCGACTTAAGTACAAGAAGACTGACTCTTCTTCCTGACTATGTTTTGAAACATTCCTGTGACACTAGTTATAAATTCCGATGCTACACGCCAGGTTTACTGTATCCCTTGGACCTTCTTATTGACGATGAAACAAAGAAATTGCATCGGAATTAAATATAAATGGCACAATGCCGATTAAAGTACAAGAAGACTGACTCTTCTTACAGTCTATGTTTTGAACCATTCCTGTGACACTAGTTATAGATTCCGGTGCTTCACGCCAGGTTTACTATATCCCTTGGACCTTCTTATTGACGATGAAGCACAGAAATTGCATCAGAATTAAATAGAAAAGGCACAATGCCGACTAAAGTACAAGAAGACTGTCGCCTCTTACTGACTATGTTTTGAACCATTGCTGTGACACTAGTTATAGATTCCGATGCTTCACTTCAGGTTTACTGTATCCCTTGGACCTTCTTATTGACGATGAAACACAGATATTGCATCGGCATTAAATAGAAAAGGAACAATGCCGACTTAAGTACAAGAAGACTGACTCTTCTTACTGTTTATGTTTTGAACCATTCCTGTGACACTAGTTTTGGATTCCGATGCATCACTTCAGGTTAACTGTATCCCTTGGACCTTCTTATTGACGATGAAACACAGAAATTGCATCGGAATTAAATAGAAAAGGCACAATGCCAACTAAAGTACAAGAAGACTGACTCCTCTTTCAGTCTATGATTTGAACCATTCCTGTGACACAAGTTATAGATTCCGATGCTTCACTCCAGGTTTACTGTATCCCTTGGACCTTCTTATATACGATGAAACACAGAAATTGCATCAGAATTAAATAGAAAAGGCACAATGCCGACTTAAGTACAAGAAGACTGACGCTCCTTACTGACTATGTTTTGAACTATTCCTGTGACACTAGTTATAGATTCCGATGCTTCACTTCCGGTTTACTATATCCCTTAAAACTTCTTATTGACGATGAAACACAGACATTGCATCGGATTTAAATAGAAAAGGCACAATGCCGACTTAAGTACAAGAAGACTGACTCTTCTTACTGTCTATATTTTGAACCATTCCTGTGACACTAGTTATAGAATCCGATGCTTCACTTCAGGTTTACTGTATCCCTCTGACCTTCTTATTGACGATGAAACACAGAAATTGCATTGGAATTAAATACAAGAGGCACAATGCCGACTTAAGTACAAGAAGACTGCCTCCTCTTACGTTCTATGTTTTGAACCTTTCCTATGACACTAGTTATAGATTCCGATGCTTTAATTCAGGTCTACTGTATCCCTTGTACCTTCTTATTGACCATGAAACACAGAAATTACATCGGAATTAAATACAAAATGAACAATGCCGACTTAAGTACAAGAAGACTGCCTCTTCCTACTGTCTACGTTTAAAACCATTCCTGTGACACTAGTTATAGATTCCGATGCTTCACTCCAGGTTTAATGTATCCTTTGTACCTTCTTCTTGACTATGAAACACAGAAATTGCATCGGAATTAAATACAAAAGTAACATTGCCGACTTAAGTACAAGAAGACTGACTCTTCTTACTGACTGTGACTTGAATCGTTCCTGTGATACTAGTTATAGATTCCGATGCTTCACTTCAGGTTTACTGTATCCCTTGGACCTTCTTATTGACGATGAATCTCAGAAATTGCATCGGAATAAAATACAAAAGGCACAATGCCGACTTAAGTACAAGAAGACTGACTCTTCCTACTGTCAATGCTTTGAACCATTCCTGTGACACTAGTAATACATTCCGATGCTTCACTTCAGTTTTACTGTATCCCTCTGATCTTCTTATTGACGATGAAACACAGAAATTGCATCGGAATTAAATACAAAAGGCACAAGGCCGACTTAAGTACAAGAAGATTGACTCTTCTTACTGTCTATGTTTTGAACCATTCCTGTGACACTAGTTATAGATTCCGATGCTTCTCTTCGGTTTACTGTATCCCTTGGACCTTCTTATTGACGATGAAACACAGAAATTGCATCAGAATTAAATAGAAAATTCTTAATGATGACTTAAGTACAAGAAGCCTGACTCTTCTTCCTGACTATGATTTGAACCGTCCGTGTGGCACTAGTTATAGATTCCTATGCTTCACTCCAGGTTTTCTGTATCTCTTGGACCTTCTTATTGAAGACGAAACACAGAATTTGCATCGGAATTAAATACAAAAGGCACAATGCCGACATTAGTACAATAAGACTGACTCTACTTACTGACTATGTTTTGAACCATTCCTGTGACACTAGTTATAGATTCCGATGCTTCACTTCAGGTTTACTGTATCCCTCTGACCTTCTTAGTGACGATGAAACACAGAAATTGCATCGGAATTAAATACAAAAAGCACAATGCCGACTTAAGTACAAGAATACTGACTCATCTTACTGTGTATGATTTGAACCGTCCCTGTGACACTAGTTATAGATTCCGACGCTTCACTCCAGGTTTACTGTATCCCTTGGACCTTCTTATTGACAATGAAACACAGAAATTGCATCAGAATTAAATAGAAAATGCACAATGATGACTTAAGTAGAAGAAGCCTGACTCTTCTTCCTGACTATGATTTGAACCGTCCCTGTGACGCTAGTTATAGATTCCGATGCTTCACTCCAGGTTTACTGTATCTCTTGGACCTTCTTATTGATGACGAAACACAGAAATTGCATCGGAAATAAATACAAAAGGCACAATGCCGACAAAAGTACAAGAAGACTGACTCTTCTTACTGTCTATGCTTTGAACCATCCCTGTGACACTAGTTATAGATTCCGATGCTTCACTCCAGGTTTACTGTATCCCTTGGTCCTCCATATTGACGATGAAACACAGAAATTGTATCGGAATTAAATACAAAACACACAATGCCGACTTAAGTACCAGAAGTCTGACTCTTCTTACTGACTATGTTTTGAACCACTCCTGTGACACTAGTTATAGACTCCGATGCTTCACATCAGGTGTACTGTATCCCTCTGACCTTCTTATTGACGATGAAACACAGAAATTACATCGGAATTAAATACAAAAGGCACAATGCCGACCTAAGTACAAGAAGACTGACTCGTCTTACTGTCTATGTTTTGAACCATTCCTGTGACACTAGTTATAGATTCCGATGCTTCAATTCAGGTCTACCGTATCCCTTGGACCTTCTTATTGACGATGAAACACAGAAATTGCATCGGAATTAAATACAAAAGGCACAATGCAGACTTATGTACAAGAAGACTGACTCTTCTTACTGACTTTGTTTTGAACCATTCCTGTGACACTAGTTATAGATTCCGATGCTTCACATCAGGTTTACTGTATCCCTCTGACCATCTTATGTACGATGAAACACAGAAATTGCATCGGAATTAAATACAAAAGGCTCAATGCCGACTTATGTACATGTAGATTGACTTTTCCTACTGTCTATGATTTGAACCATTCCTGTGACACTAGTAATACATTCCGATGCTACACTTCAGTTTTACTGTATCCCTCTGATCTTCTTATTGACGATGAAACACAGAAATTGCATCGGAATTAAATACAAAAGGCACAAGGCCGACTTAAGTACAAGAAGACTGACTTCTCTTACGTTCTATGTTTTGAACCTTTCCTATGACACTAGTTATAGATTCCGATGCTTTAATTCAGGTCTACTGTATCCCTTGTACCTTCTTATTGACCATGAAACACAGAAATTACATCGGAATTAAATACAAAATGAACAATGCCGACTTAAGTACAAGAAGACTGCCTCTTCCTACTGTCTACGTTTAAAACCATTCCTGTGATACTAGTTATAGATTCCGATGCTTCACTCCAGGTTTACTGTATCCTTTGTACCTTCTTATTGACCATGAAACACAGAAATTGCATCGGAATTAAATACAAAAGTAACATTGCCGACTTAAGTACAAGAAGACTGACTCTTCTTACTGACTGTGACTTGAATCGTTCCTGTGATACTAGTTATAGATTCCTATGCTTCACTTCAGGTTTACTGTATCCCTTGGAGCTTCTTATTGACGATGAATCTCAGAAATTGCATCGGAATAAAATACAAAAGGCACAATGCCGACTTAAGTACAAGAAGACTGACTCTTCCTACTGTCAATGCTTTGAACCATTCCTGTGACACTAGTAATACATTCCGATGCTTCACTTCAGTTTTACTGTATCCCTCTGATCTTCTTATTGACGATGAAACACAGAAATTGCATCGGAATTAAATACAAAAGGCACAAGGCCGACTTAAGTACAAGAAGATTGACTCTTCTTACTGTCTATGTTTTGAACCATTCCTGTGACACTAGTTATAGATTCCGATGCTTCTCTTCAGGTTTACTGTATCCCTTGGACCTTCTTATTGACGATGAAACACAGAAATTGCATCAGAATTAAATAGAAAATGCTTAATGATGACTTAAGTACAAGAAGCCTGACTCTTCTTCCTGACTATGATTTGAACCGTCCCTGTGACACTAGTTATAGATTCCGATGCTTCACTCCAGGTTTACTGTATCTCTTGGACCTTCTTATTGATGACGAAACACAGAAATTGCATCGGAATTAAATACAAAAGGCACAAAGCCGTCATAAGTATAAGAAGACTGACTCTTCTTACTGACTATGTTTTGAACCATCCCTGTGACAGTAGTTATAGATTCCGATGCTTCACTCCAGGTTTGCTGTGTCCTATGGACCTTCTTATTGACGATGAAACACAGAAATTGCATCGGAATTAAATACAATAGGAACAATGTCGACTTAAGTACAAGTAGACTGACTCTTCCTACTGTCTATGATTTGAACCATTCCTGTGACACTAGTTTTAGATTCCGATGCTTAACTTCAGGATTACTTTATCCCTTGGACCTTCTTATTGACGATGAAACACAGATATTGCATCGGAATTAAATGGAAAAGGAACAATGCCGACTTAAGTACAAGAAGACTGACTCTTCTTACTGTTTATGTTTTGAACCATTCCTGTGACACTAGTTTTGGATTCCGATGCATCACTTCAGGTTAACTGTATCCCTTGGACCTTCTTATTGACGATGAAACACAGAAATTGCATCGGAATTAAATAGAAAATGCACAATGCAAACTAAAGTACAAGAAGACTGACTCTTCTTACTGTCTATGTTTTGAACCATTCCTGTGACTGTAGTTATAGAATCCGATGCTTCACTTCAGGTTTTCTATATCCCTTAAAACTTCTTATTGACGATGAAACACAGACATTGCATCGGATTTAAATAGAAAAGGCACAATGCCGACTTAAGTACAAGAAGACTGACTCTTCCTACTGTCAATGCTTTGAACCATTCCTGTGACACTAGTAATACATTCCGATGCTTCACTTCAGTTTTACTGTATCCCTCTGATCTTCTTATTGACGATGAAACACAGAAATTGCATCGGAATTAAATACAAAAGGCACAAGGCCGACTTAAGTACAAGAAGATTGACCTTTCTTACTGTCTATGTTTTGAACCATTCCTGTGACACTAGTTATAGATTCCAATTCTTCACTCCAGGTTTTCTGTATCTCTTGGACCTTCTTATTGAAGATGAAACACAGAAATTGCATCGGAATTAAATACAAAAGGCACAATGCCGTCATAAGTATAAGAAGACTGACTCTACTTACTGACTATGTTTTGAACCATCCCTGTGACAGTAGTTATAGATTCCGATGCTTCACTCCAGGTTCACTGTGTCCCATGGACCTTCTTATTGACGATGAAACACAGAAATTGCATCGGAATTAAATACAATAGGAACAATGTCGACTTAAGTACAAGTAGACTGACTCTTCCTACTGTCTACGCTTTGAACCATTCCTGTGACACTAGTTTTAGATTCCGATGCTTAACATCAGGATTACTTTATCCCTTGGACCTTATTATTGACGATGAAACACAGAAATTGCATCGGAATTAAATACAAAAGGCACAATGCCGACTTAAGTACAAGAAGACTTACTCTTCTTACTGTCTACGTTTTGAACCATCCCTGTGACACTAGTTATATATTCCGATGCTTCACTCCAGGTTAACTGTATCCCTTGGACCTTCTTATTGACGATGAATCTCAGAAATTGCATCGGAATAAAATACAAAAGGCACAATGCCGACTTAAGTACAAGAAGACTGTCTCTTCCTACTGTCAATGCTTTGAACCATTCCTGTGACACTAGTAATACATTCCGATGCTTCACTTCAGTTTTACTGTATCCCTCTGATCTTCTTATTGACGATGAAACACAGAAATTGCATCGGAATTAAATACAAAAGGCACAATGCCGTCTTAAGTACAAGAAGACTGACTCTTCTTACTGTCTATGATTTGAACCATTCCTGTGACACTAGTTATAGACTCCGATGCTTCACATAAGGTTTACTGTATCCCTCGGACCTTCCTATTGACGATGAAACAGAGAAATTGCATCGGAATTAAATACAAAAGGCACAATGCCGTCTTAAGTACAAGAAGACTGACTCTTCTTACTGTCTATGATTTGAACCATTCCTGTGACACTAGTTATAGATTCCGATGCTTCAATTCAGGTCTACCGTATCCCTTGGACCTTCTTATTGACGATGAAACACAGAAATTGCATCGGAATTAAATACAAAAGGCACAATGCAGACTTAAGTACAAGAAGACTGACTCTTCTTACTGACTTTGTTTTGAACCATTCCTGTGACACTAGTTATAGATTCCGATGCTTCACATTAGGTTTACTGTATCCCTCTGACCATCTTATGTACGATGAAACACAGAAATTGCATCGGAATTAAATACAAGAGGATCAATGGCGACTTATGTTCATGTAGATTGACTTTTCCTACTGTCTATGATTTGAACCATTCCTGTGACACTAGTTATAGAATCCGATGCATCGTACTGAAGTCGGCATTGTGCCTTTTGTATTTAATTCCGATGCAATTTCTGTGTTTCATCGTCAATAAGAAGGTCAGAGGGATACAGTATACCTGAAGTGAAGCATCGGAATCTATAACTAGTGTCACAGGAATGGTTCAAAACATAGCCGGTAAGAAGAGTCAGTCTTTTTGTACTTAAGTCGGCATTGTGCCTTTTGTGTTTAATTCAGATGCAATTTCTGTGTTTCATCGTCAATAACAAGGTCCAAGGGATACAGTAAACCTGAAGTGAAGCATCGGAATCTATAACTAGTGTCACAGGAACGGTTCAAGTCATAGTCAGTAAGAAGAGTCATTCTTCTTGTACTTAAGTCGGCAATGTTACTTTTGTATTTAATTCCGATGCAATTTCTGTGTTTCATCGTCAATAAGAAGGTCCAAGGGATACAGTAAACCTGGAGTGAAGCATCGGAATCCATAACTAGTGTCACAGGAATGGTTTTAAACATAGACAGTAGGAAGAGTCAGTCTTCTTGTACTTAAGTCGGCATTGTGCATTTTGTATTTAATTCCGATGTAATTTCTGTGTTTCATGGTCAATAAGAAGGTCCAAGGGATACAGTAGACCTGAAGTGAAGCATCGGAATCTATAACTAGAGTCACAGGAATGGTTCAAAACATAGACAGTAAGAAGAGTCAGCCTTCTTGTACTTAAGTCGAGCAAATGCGCAAAACTATAGACCTATATCTCTTACGTCGATCTCTTGTAGAATTTTAGAATATGTTTTTTGCTCGCGTATCATGTCATTTCTGGAAACCCAGAATCTACTATGTAGGAATCAACATGGATTCCGGAAACAGCGATCGTGTGAGACCCAACTCGCCTTATTTGTTCATGAGACCCAGAAAATATTAGATACAGGCACCCAGGTAGATGCTATTTTTCTTGACTTCCGGAAGGCGTTCGATACAGTTCCGCACTGTCGCCTGATAAACAAAGTAAGAGCCTACGGAATATCAGTCCAGCTGTGTGGCTGGATTGAAGAGTTTTTAGCAAACAGAACACAGCATGTTGTTATCAATGGAGAGACGTCTACAGACGTTAAAGTAACCTCTGGCGTGCCACAGGGGAGTGTTCTGGGACTATTGCTTTTCACAATATATACAAATGACCTAGTAGATAGTGTCGGAAGTTCCATGCGGCTTTTCGCGGATGATGCTGTAGTATACAGAGAAGTTGCTGCATTAGACAATTGTAGCGAAATACAGGAAGATCTACAGCGGATAGGCACTTGGTGCAGGGAGTGGCAACTGACCCTTAACATAGACAAATGTAATGTATTGCGAATACATAGAAAGAAGGATCCTTTATTGTATGATTATATGATAGCGGGACAAACATTGGTAGCAGTTACTTCTGTAAAATATCTGGGAGTGTGCATACGGAACGTTTTGAAGTGGAATGATCATATAAAATTAATTGTTGGTAAGGCGGGTACCAGGTTGAGATTCATTGGGAGGTGGCTTACAAAACACTCGATCGATCTATACTTCAGTATTGCTCATCAGTGTGGGATCCGTACCAGGTCGGGTTGACGGAGGAGATAGAGAAGATCCAAAGAAGAGCGGAGCGTTTTGTCACCGGGTTATTTGGTAACCGTGATAGCGTTACGGAGATGTTTAATAAACTCAAGTGGCAGACTCTGCAAGAGAGGCGCTCTGCATCGCGGTGTAGCTTGCTCGCCAGGTTTCGAGAGGGTGCGTTTCTGGATGAGGTATCGAATATATTGCTTCACCCTACTTATACCTCCCGAGGAGATCACGAGTGTAAAATTAGAGAGATTAGAGCGCGCACGGAGGCTTTCAGACAGTCGTTCTTCCCGCGAACCATACGCGACTGGAACAGGAAAGGGAGGTAATGACAGTGGCACGTAAAGTGCCCTCCGCCACACACCGTTGGGTGGCTTGCGGAGTATCAATGTAGATGTAGATGTATAAGTCGGCATTGTGCCTTTTCTATTTATTCCGATGCAATTTCTGTGGTTCATCGTCAATAAGAAGGTACAAAGGATACAGTAAACCTGGAGTGAAGCATCGGAATCTATAACTAGTGTCACAGGAATGGTTTTAAACGTAGACAGTAGGAAGAGGCAGTCTTCTTGTACTTAAGTCGGCATTGTTCAATTTGTATTTAATTCCGATGTAATTTCTGTGTTTCATTGTCAATAAGAAGGTCCAAGGGATACAGTAGACCTGAATTGAAGCATCGGAATCTATAACTAGTGTCATAGGAATGGTTCAAAACATAGAACGTAAGAAGAGTCAGTCTTCTTGTACTTAAGTCGGCATTGTGCCTCTTGTATTTAAATCCGATGCAATTTCTGTGTTTCATCGTCAATAAGAAGGTCAGAGGGATACAGTAAACCTGAAGTGAAGCATCGGATTCTATAACTACAGTCACAGGAATGGTTAAAAACATACACAGTAAGAAGAGTCAGTCTTCTTGTACTTACGTCGGCTTTGTGCCTTTTCTATTTAAATCCGATGCAATGTCTGTGTTTCATCGTCAATAAAAAGGTTTAAGGGATATAGTAAACCTGAAGTGAGGCATCGGAATCTATAACTAGTGTCACAGGAATGGTTCAAAACATAGTCAGTAAGGAGCGTCAGTCTTCTTGTACTTAAGTCGGCATTGTGCCTTTTCTATTTAATTCTGATGCAATTTCTGTGTTTCATCGTCAATAAGAAGGTCCAAGGGATACAGTGAACCTGGAGTGAAGCATCGGAATCTATAACTTGTGTCACAGGAATGGTTCAAATCGTAGACTGAAAGAAGAGTAGTCTTCTTGTACTTTAGTTGGCATTGTGCCTTTTCTATTAAATTCCGATGCAATTTCTGTGTTTCATCGTCAATAAGAAGATCCAAGGGATACAGTAAACCTGAAGTGATGCATCGGAATCCAAAACTAATGTCACAGGAATGGTTCAAAACATAAACAGTAAGAAGAGTCAGTCTTCTTGTACTTAAGTCGGCATTGTTCATTTTCTATTTAATTCCGATTTAATATCTGTGTTTCATCGGCAATAAGAGGGTCCAAGGGATACAGTAAACATGAAGTGAAGCATCGGAATCTATAACTAGTGTCACAGCAATGGTTCAAAACATAGTCAGTAAGAAGCGTCAGTCTTCTTGTACTTTAGTCGGCATTGTGCCTTTTCTATTTAATTCTGATGCAATTTCTGTGCTTCATCGTCAATAAGAAGGTCCAAGGGATACAGTAAACCTGGCGTGAAGCACCTGAATCTATAACTAGTGTTACAGGAATGGTTCAAAACATAGACTGTAAGAAGAGTCAGTCTTCTTGTACTTTAGTCGGCATTGTGCCATTTGTATTTAATTCCGATGCAATTTCTGTGTTTCATCGTCAATAAGAAGGTCCAAGGGATACAGTATACCTGGAGTGTAGCATCGGAATTTATAACTAGTGTCACAGGAATGGTTCAAAACATAGTCAGTAAGAAGTGTCAGTCTTCTTGTACTTAAGTCGGCATTGTGCCTTTTGTATTTAATTTCGATGCAATTTCTGTGTTTCATCGTCAATAAGAAGGTCAGAGGGATACAGTAAACCTGAAATGAACCAACGGATTCTATAACTAGTGTCACAGGAATGGTTCAAATCATAGACAGTAGGAAAAGTCAATCTACATGAAGATAAGTCGCCATTGATCCTCTTGTATTTAATTCCGATGCAATTTCTGTGTTTCATCGTACATAAGATGGTCAGAGGGATACAGTAAACCTAATGTGAAGCATCGGAATCTATAACTAGTGTCACAGGAATGGTTCAAAACAAAGTCAGTAAGAAGAGTCAGTCTTCTTGTACTTAAGTCTGCATTGTGCCTTTTGTATTTAATTCCGATGCAATTTCTGTGTTTCATCGTCAATAAGAAGGTCCAAGGGATACGGTAGACCTGAATTGAAGCATCGGAATCTATAACTAGTGTCACAGGAATGGTTCAAATCATAGACAGTTAGAAGAGTCAGTCTTCTTGTACTTAAGACGGCATTGTGCCTTTTGTATTTATTTCCGATGCAATTTCTCTGTTTCATCGTCAATAGGAAGGTCCGAGGGATACAGTAAACCTTATGTGAAGCATCGGAGTCTATAACTAGTGTCACAGGAGTGGTTCAAACATAGTCTGTAAGAAGAGTCAGACTTCTGGTACTTAAGTCGGCATTGTGAGTTTTGTATTTAATTCCGATACAATTTCTGTGTTTCATCGTCAATAAGGAGGTCCAAGGGATACACTAAACCTGGATTGAAGCATCGGAATCTATAACTAGTGTCGCAGGGATGGTTCAAAACATAGTCAATAAGAAGAGTCAGTCTTCTTGTACTTAGGTCGGTATTGTGCCTTTTGTATTTAATTCCGATGCAATTTCTGTGTTTCATCGTCAATAAGAAGATCAGAGGGATACAGTAAAACTGAAGAGAAGCATCGGAATGTATTACTAGTGTCACAGGAATGGTTCAAAGCATTGACAGTAGGAAGAGTCAGTCTTCTTGTACTTAAGTCGGCATTGTGCCTTTTGTATTTTATTCCGATGCAATTTCTGAGATTCATCGTCAATAAGAAGGTCCAAGGGATACAGTTAACCTGGAGTGAAGCATCGGAATATATAACTAGTGTCACAGGGATGGTTCAAAACATAGACAGTAAGAAGAGTAAGTCCTCTTGTACTTAAGTCGGCATTGTGCCTTTTGTATTTAATTCCGATGCATCAGAATTAAATAGAAAAGGCACAATGCCGACTTAAATACAAGAAGACTGACGCTCCTTACTGACAATGTTTTGAACTATTCCTGTGACACTAGTTATTGATTCCGATGCTTCACTTCAGGTTTTCTATATCCCTTAAAACTTCTTATTGACGATGAAACACAGACATTGCATCGGATTTAAATAGAAATGGCACAATGCCGACTTAAGTACAAGAAGACTGACTCTTCTTAATGTCTATGTTTTGAACCATTCCTGTGACTGTAGTTATAGAATCCGATGCTTCACTTCAGGTTTACTGTATCCCTCTGACCTTCTTATTGACGATGAAACACAGAAATTGCATTGGAATTAAATACAAGAGGCACAATGCCGACTTAAGTACAAGAAGACTGACTTCTCTTACGTTCTATGTTTTGAACCTTTCCTATGACACTAGTTATAGATTCAGATGCTTTAATTCAGGTCTACTGTATGCCTTGTACCTTCTTATTGACCATGAAACACAGAAATTACATCGGAATTAAATACAAAATGAACAATGCCGACTTAAGTACAAGAAGACTGCCTCTTCCTACTGTCTACGTTTAAAACCATTCCTGTGACACTAGTTATAGATTCCGATGCTTCACTCCAGGTTTACTGTATCCTTTGTACCTTCTTATTGACTATGAAACACAGAAATTGCATCGGAATTAAATACAAAAGTAACATTGCCGACTTAAGTACAAGAAGACTGACTCTTCTTACTGACTGTGACTTGAATCGTTCCTGTGATACTAGTTATAGATTCCGATGCTTCACTTCAGGTTTACTGTATCCCTTGGAGCTTCTTATTGACGATGAATCTCAGAAATTGCATCGGAATAAAATACAAAAGGCACAATGCCGACTTAAGTACAAGAAGACTGACTCTTCCTACTGTCAATGCTTTGAACCATTCCTGTGACACTAGTAATACATTCCGACGCTTCACTTCAGTTTTACTGTATCCCTCTGATCTTCTTATTGACGATGAAACACAGAAATTGCATCGGAATTAAATACAAAAGGCACAAGGCCGACTTAAGTACAAGAAGATTGACTCTTCTTACTGTCTATGTTTTGAACCATTCCTGTGACACTAGTTATAGATTCCGATGCTTCTCTTCAGGTTTACTGTATCCCTTGGACCTTCTTATTGACGATGAAACACAGAAATTGCATCAGAATTAAATAGAAAATGCTTAATGATGACTTAAGTACAAGAAGCCTGACTCTTCTTCCTGACAATGAAATGAACCGTCCCTGTGACACTAGTTATAGATTCCAATTCTTCACTCCAGGTTTTCTGTATCTCTTGGACCTTCTTATTGAAGATGAAACACAGAAATTGCATCGGAATTAAATACAAAAGGCACAATACCGACATTAGTACAAGAAGACTGACTCTTCTTACTGACTATGTTTTGAACCATTCCTGTGACACTAGTTATAGATTCCGATGCTTCACTTCAGGTTTACTGTATCCCTCTGACCTTCTTAGTGACGATGAAACACAGAAATTGCATCGGAATTATATACAAAAAGCACAATGCCGACTTAAGTACAAGAATACTGACTCATCTTACTGTGTATGATTTGAACCGTCCCTGTGACACTAGTTATAGATTCCGATGCTTCACTCCAGGTTTACTGTATCCCTTGGACCTTCTTATTGACAATGAAACACAGAAATTGCATCAGAATTAAATAGAAAATGCACAATGATGACTTAAGTAGAAGAAGCCTGACTCTTCTTCCTGACTATGATTTGAACCGTCCCTGTGACACTAGTTATAGATTCCGATGCTTCACTCCAGGTTTACTGTATCTCTTGGACCTTCTTATTGATGACGAAACAGAGAAATTGCATCGGAATTAAATACAAAAGGCACAATGCCGTCATAAGTATAAGAAGACTGACTCTTCTTACTGACTATGTTTTGAACCATCCCTGTGACAGTAGTTATAGATTCCGATGCTTCACTCCAGGTTTACTGTGTCCCATGGACCTTCTTATTGACGATGAAACACAGAAATTGCATCGGAATTAAATACAATAGGAACAATGTCGACTTAAGTACAAGTAGACTGACTCTTCCTACTGTCTATGCTTTGAACCATTCCTGTGACACTAGTTTTAGATTCCGATGCTTAACTTCAGGATTACTTTATCCCTTGGACCTTATTATTGACGATGAAACACAGAAATTGCTTGGGAATTAAATACAAAAGGCACAATGCCGACTTAAGTACAAGAAGACTTACTCTTCTTACTGTCTATGTTTTGAACCATCCCTGTGACACTAGTTATAGATTCAGATGCTTCCCTTCAGGTTTACTGTATCCCTCTGGACCTTCTTATTGACGATAAACACAGAAATTGCATCGGAATAAAATAGAAAAGGCACAATGCCGACTTAAGTACAAGACGACTGGCATTTCTTACTGTGTATGTTTTGCACCATTCCTGTGACACTAGTTGTAGATTCCTATGCTTCACCTCAGGTTTACTGTATCATTTGGACCTTCTCATTGACGATGAATGACAGAAATTGAATCGGAGTTAAATACAAAAGGCACAATGCCGACTTAAGTACAAGAAGACTGACTCTTCTTACTGACTATGTTTTGAACCATTCCTGTGACACTAGTTATAGATCCCGATCCTTCACTTCAAGTTTACTGTATCCCTCTGACCATCTTATTGACGAATAAACACAAAAATTGCATCGGAATTAAATAGATACGCCACAGTGCCTACTTAAGTACGAGAAGACTGACTCTTCTTACTGGCTATGTTTTGAACCATTCCTGTGACACTAGTTATAGATTCCGATGCTTGACTTCGGTTTTACTGTATCCCTTGGACCTTCTAATTGACGATGAAACACAGAAATTGCTTCGGAATTAAATACAAAAGGCACAATGCCGACTTAAGTACAAGAAGACTTACTCTTCTTACTGTCTATGTTTTGAACCATTCCTGTGACACTAGTTATAGATCCCGATGCTTCACTTCAGGTTTACTGTATCCCTCTGACCTTCTTATTGACGAGGAAACACAGAAATTGCATCGGAATTAAATAGATACGCCACAGTGCCTACTTAAGTACGAGAAGACTGACTCTTCTTACTGGGTATGTTTTGAACTATTCCTGTGACACTAGTTATAGATTCCGATGCTTGACTTCGGTTTTACTGTATCCCTTGGACCTTCTTATTGACGATGAAACACAGAAATTGCATCGGAATTAAATACAAAAGGCACAATGCCGACTTAAGTACAAGAAGACTGACCCTTCTTTCAGTCTATGTTTTGAACCATTCCTGTGACACTAGTTATAGATTCCGATGCTTAACTTCAGGTTTACTGTATCCCTTGGATCTTCTTATTGACGATGAAACACAGAAATTGCATCGGAATTAAATACAATAGGAACAATGTCGACTTAAGTACAAGTAGACTGACTCTTCCTACTATCTATGCTTTGAACCATTCCTGTGACACTAGTTTTCGATTCCGATGCTTAACTTCAGGATTACTGTATCCCTTGGACCTTCTTATTGACGATGAAACACAGAAATTGCATCGGAATAAATACAAAAGGCACAATGCCGACTTAAGTACAAGAAGACTGACTCTTCTTGCAGTCTATGTTTTGAACCATCCCTGTGACACTAGTTATAGATTCCGATGCTTCACTCCAGGTTAACTGTATCCCTTGGTCCTTCTTATTGACGATGAAACACAGAAATTGCATCGGATTTAAATACAAAAGGCACAATGCCGACTTAAGTACAAGAAGACTGACTCTTCTTACTGATTATGATTTGAGCCATTCCTGTGACACTTAAATTCCGAGGATTCACTTCAGGTTTACTGTATCCCTTGGACCTTCTTATTGACGATGAAACACAAAAATTGCATCGGAATTAAATACAGAAGGCACAATGCAGAATTAAGTACAAGAAGACTGAATCTTCTTACTGTCTCTGTTTTGAACCATTCCTGTGACACTAGTTATAAATTCCGAAGCTCAACTCCAGGTTTACTGTATCCCTTGGACCTTCTTATTGACGATGAAACTCAGAAATTGCATCGGAATTAAATACAAAAGGCACAATGCCGACTAAAGTACAAGAAGACTGACTCTTCTTACAGTCTATGTTTCGAACCATTCCTGTGACACTAGTTATAGATTCCGGTGCTTCACTCCAGGTTTACTGTATCCCTTGGACCTTCTTATTGACGATGAAATACAGAAATTGCATCAGAATTAAATAGAAAGGGCACATTGCCGACTAAAGTACAAGAAGACTGACGCTTCTTGCTGACTATGTTTTGAACCATTGCTGTGACACTAGTTATAGATTCCGATGCTTCACTTCAGGTTTACTGTATCCCTTGGACCTTCTTATTGACGATGTAACACAGATATTGCATCGGAATTAAATAGAAAAGGAACAATGCCGACTTAAGTACAAGAAGACTGACTCTTCTTACTGTTTATGTTTTGAACCATTCCTGTGACACTAGTTTTGGATTCCGATGCATCAGTTCAGGTTTACTGTATCCCTTGGACCTTCTTATTGACGATGAAACACAGAAATTGCATCGGAATTAAATACAAAAGGCACAATTTCGACTTAAGTACAGGAAGACTGACCCTTCCTACTGTCAATGTTTTGAACCATTCCTGTGACACTTGTTATAGATTCCGATGCTTCACTTCAGGTTTACTGTATCCCTCTGATCTTCTTATTGACGATGAAACACAGAAATTGCATCGAAAATAAATACAAAAGGCACAATGCCGACTTAAGTACAAGAAGACTGACGCTCCTTACTGACTATGTTTTGAACCATTCCTGTGACAATAGTTATAAATTCCGATGCTTCACTTCAGGTTTACTATATCCCTTAAACCTTCTTATTGACGATGAACCACAGAAATTGCATCGGAATTAAATAGAAAAGGCACAATGCCGACTTCTACATCTACATCTACATTGATACTCCGCAAGCCACCCAACGGTGTGTGGCGGAGGGCACTTTACGTGCCACTGTCATTACCTCCCTTTCCTGTTCCAGTCGCGTATGGTTCGCGGGAAGAACGACTGTCTGAAAGCCTCCGTGCGCGCTCTAATCTCTCTAATTTTACACTCGTGATCTCCTCGGGAGGTATAAGTAGGGGGAAGCAATATATTCGATACCTCATCCAGAAACGCACCCTCTCTAAACCTGGCGAGCAAGCTACACTGCGATGCAGAGCGCCTCTTTTGCAGAGTCTGCCACTTGAGTTTATTAAACATCTCCGTAACGCTATCACGGTTACCAAATAACCCGGTGACAAAACGCGCCGCTCTTCTTTGGATCTTCTCTATCTCCTCCGTCAACCCGACCTGGTACGGATCCCACACTGATGAGCAATACTCAAGTATAGGTCGAACGAGTGTTTTGTAAGCCACCTCCTTTGTTGATGGACTACATTTTCTAAGCACTATCCCAATGAATCTCTACCTGGTACCCGTCTTACCAACAATTAATTTTATATGATCATTCCACTTCAAATCGTTCCGTACGCACACTCCCAGATATTTTACAGAAGTAACTGCTACCAATGTTTGTCCCGCTATCATATAATCATACAATAAAGGATCCTTCTTTCTATGTATTCGCAATACATTACATTTGTCTAAGTTTAGGGTCAGTTGCCACTCCCTGCACCAAGTGCCTATCCGCTGCAGATCTTCCTGTATTTCGCTACAATTTTCTAATGCAGCAACTTCTCTGTATACTACAGCATCATCCACGAAAAGCCGCATGGAACTTCCGACACTATCTACTAGGACATTTATATATATTGTGAAAAGCAATGGTCCCAGAACACTCCCCTGTGGCACGCCAGAGGTTACTTTAACGTCTGTAGACGTCTCTATATTGATAACAACATGCTGTGTTCTGTTTGCTAAAAACTCTTCAATCCAGCCACACAGCTGGTCTGATATTCCGTAGGCTCTTACTTTGTTTATCAGGCGACAGTGCGGAACTGTATCGAACGCCTTCCGGAAGTCAAGAAAAATAGCGCCTACCTGGGAGCCTGTATCTAATATTTTCTGGGTCTCATGAACAAATAAGGCGAGTTGGGTCCCACACGATCGCTGTTTCCGGAATCCATGGTGATTCCTACATAGTAGATTCTGGGTTTCCAGAAATGACATGATACGCGAGCAAAAAACATGTTCTAAAATTCTACAAGAGATCGACGTAAGAGATATAGGTCTATAGTTTTGCGCATCTGCTCGACTTAAGTACAAGATGGCTGACTCTTCTTACTGTCTATGTTTTGAACCATTCCTGTGACTCTAGTTATAGATTCCGATGCTTCACTTCAGGTTTACTGTATCCCTGTGACCTTCTTATTGACGATGAAACACAGAAATTGCATCGGAATTAAATACAAAATGCACAATGCCAACTTAAGTACAAGAAGACTGACTCTTCTTACGTTCTATGTTTTGAACCAATCCTAAGACACTAGTTATAGATTCCGATGCTTCAATTCAGGTCTACTGTATCCCTTGGACCTTCTTATTGACCATGAAACACAGAAATTACATCGGAATTAAATACAAAATGCACAATGCCGACTTAAGTACAAGAAGACTGACTCTTCCTACTGTCTATGTTTAAAACCATTCCTGTGACACTAGTTATAGATTCCGATGCTTCACTCCAGGTTTACTGTATCCCTTGGACCTTCTTATTGACGATGAAACACAGAAATTGCATCGGAATTAAATACAAAAGTAACATTGCAGACTTCAGTACAAGAAGACTGACTCTTCTTACTGACTATGACTTGAACCGTTCCTGTGCCACTAGGTATAGATTCCGATGCTTCACTTCACGTTTACTGTATCCCTTGGACCTTGTTATTGACGATGAAACACAGAAATTGCATCTGAATTAAACACAAAAGGCACAATGCCGACTTAAGTACAAAAAGACTGACTCTTCTTACCGGCTATGTTTTGAACCATTCCTGTGACACTAGTTATAGATTCCGATGCTTCACTTCAGGTATACTGTATCCCTCTGACCTTCTTAATGACGATGAAACACAGAAATTGCATCGGAATTAAATACAAAAGGCACAGTGCCGACTTCAGTACAAGAAGACTGATTTTTTTTACTGACTATGTTTTGAACCATTCGTGTGACACTAGTTATAGATTCGGATGCTTCACTTCTGGTTTACTGTATCCCTCTGACCTTCTTACTGACGATAAACACAGAAATTGCATCGGAATAAAATAGAAAAGGCACAATGCCGACTTAAGTACAAGACGACTGACTTTTCTTACTGGCTATGTTTTGAACCATTCCTGTGACACTAGTTATAGATTCCGATGCTTGACTTCGGTTTTACTGTATCCCTTGGACCTTCTTATTGACGATGAAACACAGAAATTGCATCGGAATTAAATACAATAGGCAAAATGCCGACTTAAGTACAAGAAGACTGATCCTCCTTACAGTCTATGTTGTGAACCATTCCTGTGACACTAGTTATAGATTCCGATGCTTAACTTCAGGTTTACTGTATCCCTTGGACCTTCTAATTGACGATGAAACACACAAATTATATCGTAATTAAATAGAAAATGCACAATTCCGACTTAAGTACATGAAGACTGATTCTTCTTACTGTCTATGATTTGAACCATTCCTGTGACACTAGTTATAGCTTCCGATGCTTCACTTCAGGTTTACTGTATCCCTTGGACCCTCTTATTGACGACGAAACACAGAAATTGCATCGGAATTAAATACAAATGGCACAATGCCGACTTAAGTACAGGAAGACTGACCCTTCCTACTGTCAATGCTTTGAACCATTCCTGTGACACTTATTATAGATTCCGATGCTTCACTTCAGGTTTACTGTATCCCTCTGATCTTCTTATTGACGATGAAACACAGGAATTGCATCGAAAATAAATACAAAAGCACAATGCCGACTTAAGTACAAGAAGACTGACTCTTCTTACTGACTATGTTTTGAAGCATTCTTGTGACACTAGTTATAGATTCCGATGCTTCACTTCAGGTTTACTGTATCCCTAGGACATTGTTATTGACGATGAAACACAGAAATTACATCTGAATTAAACACAAAAGGCACAATGCCGACTTAAGTAAAAAAAGTCTGACTCTTCTTACCGGCTATGTTTTGAACCGTTCCTGTGACACAAGTTATCGATTCCGATGCTTCCCTTCAGGTTTACTGTATCCCTCTGGACCTTCTTATTGACGATAAACACAGAAATTGCATCGGAATAAAATAGAAAAGGCACAATGCCGACTTAAGTACAAGACGACTGACATTTCTTACTGTGTATGTTTTGAACCGTTCCTGTGACACTAGTTGTAGATTCCTATGCTTCACTTCATTTTTACTGTATCATTTGGACCTTCTTATTGACGATGAATCACAGAAATTGCATCGGAGTAAAATCAAAATGGCACAATGCCGACTTAAGTACAAGAAGACTGACTCTTCTTGCTGACTATGTTTTGAACCATTCCTGTGACACTAGTTATAGATCCCGATGCTTCACTTCAGGTTTACTGTATCCCTCTGACCATCTTATTGACGAGGAAACACAAAAATTGCATCGGAATTAAATAGATACGCCACAGTGCCTACTTAAGTATGAGAAGGCTGAATCTTCTTACTGGCTATGTTTTGAACCATTCCTGTGACACTAGTTATAGATTCCGTTGCTTGACTTCGGTTTTACTGTATCCCTTGGACCTTCTAATTGACGATGAAACACAGAAATTGCATCGGAATTAAATACAAAAGGCTCAATGCCGACTTCAGTACAAGAAGACTGATTTTTTTTTACTGTCTATGCCTTGAACCATTCCTGTGACACTAGTTTTAGATTCCGATGCTTAACTTCAGAATTACTGTATCCCTTGGACCTTCTTATTGACGAGGAAACACAGAAATTGCATCGGAATAAATACAAAAGGCACAATGCCGACTTAAGTACAAGAAGACTGACTCTTCTTACTGATTATGATTTGAGCCATTCCTGTGACACTTAAATTCCGAGGATTCACTTCAGGTTTACTGTATCCCTTGGACCTTCTTATTGACGATGAAACACACAAATTGCATCGGAATTAAATACAAAAGGCACAATGCAGAATTAAGTACAAGAAGATTGAATCTTCTTACTGTCTATGTTTTGAACCATTCCTGTGACACTAGTTATAAATTGCGATGCTACACTCCAGGTTTACTGTATCCCTTGGACCTTCTTATTGACGATGAAACACAGAAATTGCATCGGAATTAACACAAAAGGCACAATGCCGACTTAAGTAAAAAAAGACTGACTCTTCTTACCGGCTATGTTTTGAACCGTTCCTGTGACACTAGTTATCGATTCCGATGCTTCACTTCAGGTCTACTGTATCCCTCTGGACGTTCATATTGACGATAAACACAGACATTGCATCGGAATAAAATAGAAAAGGCACAATGCCGACTTAAGTACAAGACGACTGACATTTCTTACTGTGTATGTTTTGAACCGTTCCTGTGACACTAGTTGTAGATTCCTATGCTTCACTTCAGGTTTACTGTATCATTCGGACCTTCTTATTGACGATGAATCACAGAAATTGCATCGGAGTTAAATCAAAATGGCACAATGCCGACTTAAGTACAAGAAGACTGACTCTTCTTACTGACTATGTTTTGAACCATTCCTGTGACACTA
The DNA here is from genome assembly GCF_023864345.2 of Schistocerca serialis cubense. Classification (NCBI taxonomy): domain Eukaryota; kingdom Metazoa; phylum Arthropoda; class Insecta; order Orthoptera; family Acrididae; genus Schistocerca; species Schistocerca serialis. Next base: position 7,650,414 of record NC_064639.1, on the reverse strand, counting down.
GTTATAGATCCCGATGCTTCACTTCAGGTTTACTGTATCCCTCTGACCATCTTATTGACGAGGAAACACAAAAATTGCATCGGAATTAAATAGATACGCCACAGTGCCTACTTAAGTACGAGAAGACTGAATCTTCTTACTGGCTATGTTTTGAACCATTCCTGTGACACTAGTTATAGATTCCGATGCTTGACTTCGGTTTTACTGTATCCCTTGGACCTTCTAATTGACGATGAAACACAGAAATTGCATCGGAATTAAATACAAAAGGCACAATGCCGACTTCAGTACAAGAAAACTGATTTTTTTTACTGACTATGTTTTGAACCATTCCTGTGACCCTAGTTATAGATTCAGATGCTTCACTTCAGGTTTACTGTATCCCTCTGGACCTTCTTATTGACGATCAACGCAGAAATTGCATCGGAATAAAATAGAAAAAGCACAATGCCGACTTAATTACAAGACGACTGACATTTCTTACTGTGTATGTTTTGAACCGTTCCTGTAACACTAGTTGTAGATTCCTATGCTTCACTTCAGGTTTACTGTATCATTTGGACCTTCTTATTGACGATGAATCACAGAAATTCCATCGGAGTTAAATCAAAATGCCACAATGCCGACTTAAGTACAAGAAGACTGACTCTTCTTACTGACTATGTTTTGAACCATTCCTGTGACACTAGTTATAGATCCCGATGCTTCACTTCAGGTTTACTGTATCCCTCTAACCATCTTATTGACGAGGAAACACAAAAATTGCATCGGAATTAAATAGATACGCCACAGTGCCTACTTAAGTACGAGAAGACTGACTCTTCTTACTGGCTATGTTTAGAACCATTCCTGTGACACTAGTTATAGATTCCGATGCTTGACTTCGGTTTTACTGTATCCCTTGGACCTTCTAATTGACGATGAAACACAGATATTGCATCGGAATTAAATACAAAAGGCACAATGCCGACTTCAGTACAAGAAGACTGATTTTTTTTACTGACTATGTTTTGAACCATTCCTGTGACTCTAGTTACAGATTCGGATGCTTCACTTCAGGTTTACTGTATCCCTCTGACCTTCTTATTGACGATAAACACAGAAATTGCATCGGAATAAAATAGAAAAGGCACAATGCCGACTTAAGTACAAGACGACAGACTTTTCTTACTGTCTATGTTTTGAACCGTTCCTGTGACACATGTTGTAGATTTCGATGCTTCACTTCAGGATTACTGTATCATTTGGACCTTCTTATTGACGATGAAACACAGAAATTGCATCGGAGTTAAATACAAAATCCACAATGCCGACTTAAGTACAAGAAGACTGACTCTTCTTACTGACTATGTTTTGAACCATTCCTGTGACACTAGTTATAGATCCCGATGCTTCACTTCAGGTTTACTGTATCCCTCTGACCTTCGTATTGACGAGGAAACACAGAAATGGCATCGGAATGATATAGATACGCCACAGTGCCTACTTAAGTACGAGAAGTATGACTCTTCTTACTGGCTATGTTTTGAACAATTCCTGTGACACTAGTTATAGATTCCGATGCTTGACTTCGGTTTTACTGTATCGCTTCGACCTTCTTATTGACGATGAAACACAGAAATTGCATCGGAATTAAATACAAAAGGCACAATTCCGACTTAAGTACAAGAAGACTGACCCTTCTTTCAGTCTATGTTTTGAACCATTCCTGTGACACTAGTTATAGATTCCGATGCTTAACTTCAGGTTTACTGTATCCCTTGGACCTTCTTATTGACGATGAAACACAGAAATTGCATCGGAATTAAATACAATAGGAACAATGTCGACTTAAGTACAAGAAGACTGACTCTTCTTACTTACTATGTTTTGAACCATTCCTGTGACACTAGTTATAGATTCCGATGCTTAACTTCAGGTTTACTGTATCCCTTGGACCTTCTTATTGACGATGAAACACAGAAATTGCATCGGAATTAAATACAATAGGAACAATGTCGACTTAAGTACAAGAAGATTGACCCTTCTTTCAGTCTATGTTTTGAACCATTCCTGTGACACTAGTTATAGATTCCGATGCTTAACTTCAGGTTTACTGTATCCCTTGGACCTTCTTATTGACGATGAAACACAGAAATTGAACCGGAATTAAATACAATAGGAACAATGTCGACTTAAGTACAAGTAGACTGACTCTTCCTACAGTCTATGCTTTGAACCATTCCTGTGACACTAGTTTTAGATTCCGATGCTTAACTTCAGAATTACTGTATCCCTTGGACCTTCTTATTGACGAGGAAACACAGAAATTGCATCGGACTAAATACAAAAGGCACAATGCCGACTTAAGTACAAGAAGACTGACTCTTCTTACTGATTATGATTTGAGCCATTCCTGTGACACTTAAATTCCGAGGATTCACTTCAGGTTTACTGTATCCCTTGGACCTTCTTATTGACGATGAAACACAAAAATTGCATCGGAATTAAATACAAAAGGCAGAATGCAGAATAAAGTACAAGAAGACTGAATCTTCTTACTGTCTATGTTTTGAACCATTCCTGTGACACTAGTTATAAATTGCGATGCTACACTCCAGGTTTACTGTATCCCTTGGACCTTCTTATTGACGATGAAACACAGAAATTGCATCTGAATTAAACACAAAAGGCAGAATGCCGACTTAAGTAAAAAAAGACTGACTCTTCTTACCGGCTATGTTTTGAACCGTTCCTGTGACACTAGTTATCGATTCCGATTCTTCACTTCAGGTTTACTGTATCCCTCTGGACCTTCTTATTGACGATAAACACAGAAATTGCATCGGAATCGAATAGAAAAGGCACAATGCCGACTTAAGTACAAGACGACTGACATTTCTTACAGTGTATGTTTTGAACCGATCCTGTGACACTAGTTGTAGATTCCTATGCTTCACTTCAGGTTTACTGTATCATTCGGACCTTCTTATTGACGATGAATCACAGAAATTGCATCGAGGTTAAATCAAAATGGCACAATGCCGACTTAAGTACAAGAAGACTGACTCTTCTTACTGACTATGTTTTGAACCATTCCAGTGACACTAGTTATAGATCCCGATGCTTCACTTCAGGTTTACTGTATCCCTCTGACCATCTTATTGACGAGGAAACACAAAAATTGCATCGGAATTAAATAGATACGCCACAGTGCCTACTTAAGTACGAGAAGACTGAATCTTCTTACTGGCTATGTTTTGAACCATTCCTGTGACACTAGATATAGATTCCGATGCTTGACTTCGGTTTTACTGTATCCCTTGGACCTTCTAATTGACGATGAAACACAGAAATTGCATCGGAATTAAATAGAAAAGGCACAATGCCGACTACAGTACAAGAAGACTGATTTTTTTTACTGACTATATTTTGAACCATTCCTGTGACACTAGTTATAGATTCAGATGCTTCACTTCAGGTTTACTGTATCCCTCTGGACCTTCTTATTGACAATAAACGCAGAAATTGCATCGGAATAAAATAGAAAAGGCACAATGCCGACTTAAGTACAAGACGACTGACATTTCTTACTGTGTATGTTTTGAACCGTTCCTGTGACGCTAGTTGTAGATTCCTATGCTTCACTTCAGGTTTACTGTATCATTTGGACCTTCTTATTGACGATGAATCACAGAAATTGCATCGGAGTTAAATCAAAATGGCACAATGCCGACTTTAGTACAAGAAGACTGACTCTTCTTACTGACTATGTTTTGAGCCATTCCTGTGACACTAGTTATAGATTCCGATGCTTGACTTCGGTTTTACTGTATCCCTTGGACCTTCTGATTGACGATGAAACACAGAAATTGCATCGGAATTAAATACAAAAGGCACAATGCCGACTTCAGTACAAGAAGACTGATTTTTTTTTACTGACTATTTTTTGAACCATTCCTGTGACACTAGTTATAGATTCGGATGCTTCACTTCAGGTTTACTGTATCCCTCTGACATTCTTATTGACGATAAACACAGAAATTGCATCGGAATAAAATAGAAAAGGCACAATGCCGACTTAAGTACAAGACGACTGACTTTTCTTACTGTCTATGTTTTGAACCGTTCCTGTGACACAAGTTGTAGATTTCGATGCTTCACTTCAGGATTACTGTATCATTTGGATCTTCTTATTGACGATGAAACACAGAAATTGCATCGGAGTTAAATACAAAAGCCACAATGCCGACTTAAGTACAAGAAGACTGACTCTTCTTACTGACTATGTTTTGAACCATTCCTGTGACACTAGTTATAGATCCCGATGCTTCACTTCAGGTTTACTGTATCCCTCTTACCGTCTTATTGACGAGGAAACACAGAAATTGCATCGGAATTAAATAGATACGTCACAGTGCCTTCTTAAGTACGAGAAGACTGACTCTTCTTACTGGCTATGTTTTGAACTATTCCTGTGACACTAGTTATAGATTCCGATGCTTGACTTCGGTTTTACTGTATCCCTTCGACCTTCTTATTGACGATGAAACACAGAAATTGCATCGGAATTAAATACAAAAGGCACAATGCCGACTTAAGTACAAGAAGACTGACCCTTCTTTCAGTCTATGTTTTGAACCATTCCTGTGACACTAGTTATAGATTCCGATGCTTAACTTCAGGTTTAATGTATCCCTTGGACCTTCTTATTGACGATGAAACACAGAAATTGCATCGGAATTAAATACAATAGGAACAATGTCGACTTAAGTACAAGTAGACTGACTCTTCCTACTGTCTATGCTTTGAACCATTCCTGTGACACTAGTTTTGGATTCCGATGCTTAACTCCAGAATTACTGTATCCCTTGGACCTTTTTATTGACGAGGAAACACAGAAATTGCATCGGAATAAATACAAAAGGCACAATGCCGACTTAAGTACAAGAAGACTGACTCTTCTTACTGATTATGATTTGAGCCATTCCTGTGACACTTAAAGTCCGAGGATTCACTTCAGGTTTACTGTATCCCTTGGACCTTCTTAATGACGATGAAACACAAAAATTGCATCGGAATTAAATACAAAAGGCACAATGCAGAATTAAGTACAAGAAGACTGAATCTTCTTACTGTCTATGTTTTGAACCATTCCTGTGACACTAGTTATAAATTGCGATGCTACACTCCAGGTTTACTGTATCCCTTGGACCTTCTTATTGACGATGAAACACAGAAATTGCATCTGAATTAAACACAAAAGGCAGAATGCCGACTTAAGTAAAAAAAGACTGACTCTTCTTACCGGCTATGTTTTGAACCGTTCCTGTGACACTAGTTATCGATTCCGATGCTTCACTTCAGGTTTACTGTATCCCTCTGGACCTTCTTATTGACGATAAACACAGAAATTGCATCGGAATAAAATAGAAAATGCACAATGCCGACTTAAGTACAAGACGACTGACATTTCTTACTGTGTATGTTTTTAACCGTTCCTGTGACACTAGTTGTAGATTCCTATGCTTCACTTCAGGTTTACTGTATCATTCGGACCTTCTTATTGACGATGAATCACAGAAATTGCATCGAGGTTAAATCAAAATGGCACAATGCCGACTTAAGTACAAGAAGACTGACTCTTCTTACTGACTATGTTTTGAACCATTCCTGTGACACTAGTTATAGATCCCGATGCTTCACTTCAGGTTTACTGTATCCCTCTGACCATCTTATTGACGAGGAAACACAAAAATTGCATCGGAATTAAATAGATACGCCACAGTTCCTACTTAAGTACGAGAAGACTGAATCTTCTTACTGGCTATGTTTTGAACCATTCCTGTGACATTAGTTATAGATTCCGATGCTTGACTTCGGTTTTACTGTATCCCTTGGACCTTCTAATTGACGATGAAACACAGAAATTGCATCGGAATTAAATACAAAAGGCACAATGCCGACTTCAGTACAAGAAAACTGATTTTTTTTACTGACTATGTTTTGAACCATTCCTGTGACCCTAGTTATAGATTCAGATGCTTCACTTCACGTTTACTGTATCCCTCTGGACCTTCTTATTGACGATAAACGCAGAAATTGCATCGGAATAAAATAGAAAAAGCACAATGCCGACTTAATTACAAGACGACTGACATTTCTTACTGTGTATGTTTTGAACCGTTCCTGTAACACTAGTAGTAGATTCCTATGCTTCACTTCAGGTTTACTGTATCATTTGGACCTTCTTATTGACGATGAATCACAGAAATTCCATCGGAGTTAAATCAAAATGGCACAATGCTGACTTAAGTACAAGAAGACTGACTCTTCTTACTGACTATGTTTTGAACCATTCCTGTGACACTAGTTATAGATCCCGATGCTTCACTTCAGGTTTACTGTATCCCTCTAACCATCTTATTGACGAGGAAACACAAAAATTGCATCGGAATTAAATAGATACGCCACAGTGCCTACTTAAGTACGAGAAGACTGACTCTTCTTACTGGCTATGTTTAGAACCATTCCTGTGACACTAGTTATAGATTCCGATGCTTGACTTCGGTTTTACTGTATCCCTTGGACCTTCTAATTGACGATGAAACACAGAAATTGCATCGGAATTAAATACAAAAGGCACAATGCCGACTTCAGTACAAGAAGACTGATTTTTTTTACTGACTATGTTTTGAACCATTCCTGTGACTCTAGTTACAGATTCGGATGCTTCACTTCAGGTTTACTGTATCCCTCTGACCTTCTTATTGACGATAAACACAGAAATTGCATCGGAATAAAATAGAAAAGACACAATGCCGACTTAAGTACAAGACGACTGACTTTTCTTACTGTCTATGTTTTGAACCGTTCCTGTGACACATGTTGTAGATTTCGATGCTTCACTTCAGGATTACTGTATCATTTGGACCTTCTTATTGACGATGAAACACAGAAATTGCATCGGAGTTAAATACAAAATCCACAATGCCTACTTAAGTACAAGAAGACTGACTCTTCTTACTGACTATGTTTTGAACCATTCCTGTGACACTAGTTATAGATCCCGATGCTTCACTTCAGGTTTACTGTATCCCTCTGACCATCTTATTGACGAGGAAACACAAAAATTGCATCGGAATTAAATAGATACGCCACAGTGCCTACTTAAGTACGAGAAGACTGAATCTTCTTACTGGCTATGTTTTGAACCATTCCTGTGACACTAGTTATAGATTCCGATGCTTGACTTCGGTTTTACTGTATCCCTTGGACCTTCTAATTGACGATGAAACACAGAAATTGCATCGGAATTAAATAGAAAAGGCACAATGCCGACTACAGTACAAGAAGACTGATTTTTTTTACTGACTATATTTTGAATCATTTCTGTGACACTAGTTATAGATTCAGATGCTTCACTTCAGGTTTACTGTATCCCTCTGGACCTTCTTATTGACGATAAACGCAGAAATTGCATCGGAATAAAATAGAAAAGGCACAATGCCGACTTAAGTACAAGACGACTGACATTTCTTACTGTGTATGTTTTGAACCGTTCCTGTGACGCTAGTTGTAGATTCCTATGCTTCACTTCAGGTTTACTGTATCATTTGGACCTTCTTATTGACGATGAATCACAGAAATTGCATCGGAGTTAAATCAAAATGGCACAATGCCGACTTTAGTACAAGAAGACTGACTCTTCTTACTGACTATGTTTTGAGCCATTCCTGTGACACTAGTTATAGATTCCGATGCTTGACTTCGGTTTTACTGTATCCCTTGGACCTTCTAATTGACGATGAAACACAGAAATTGCATCGGAATTAAATACAAAAGGCACAATGCCGACTTCAGTACAAGAAGACTGATTTTTTTTTACTGACTATGTTTTGAACCATTCCTGTGACACTAGTTATAGATTCGGATGCTTCACTTCAGGTTTACTGTATCCCTCTGACATTCTTATTGACGATAAACACAGAAATTGCATCGAAATAAAATAGAAATGCACAATGCCGACTTAAGTACAAGACGACTGAGTTTTCTTACTGTCTATGTTTTGAACCGTTCCTGTGACACAAGTTGTAGATTTCGATGCTTCACTTCAGGATTACTGTATCATTTGGACCTTCTTATTGACGATGAAACACAGAAATTGCATCGGAGTTAAATACAAAAGCCACAATGCCGACTTAAGTACAAGAAGACTGACTCTTCTTACTGACTATGTTTTGAACCATTCCTGTGACACTAGTTATAGATCCCGATGCTTCACTTCAGGTTTACTGTATCCCTCTTACCGTCTTATTGACGAGGAAACACAGAAATTGCATCGGAATTAAATAGATACGTCACAGTGCCTTCTTAAGTACGAGAAGACTGACTCTTCTTACTGGCTATGTTTTGAACTATTCCTGTGACACTAGTTATAGATTCCGATGCTTGACTTCGGATTTACTGTATCCCTTCGACCTTCTTATTGACGATGAAACACAGAAATTACATCAGAATTAAATACAAAAGGCACAATGCCGACTTAAGTACAAGAAGACTGACCCTTCTTTCAGTCTATGTTTTGAACCATTCCTGTGACACTAGTTATAGATTCCGATGCTTAACTTCAGGTTTAATGTATCCCTTGGACATTCTTATTGACGATGAAACACAGAAATTGCATCGGAATTAAATACAATAGGAACAATGTCGACTTAAGTACAAGTAGACTGACTCTTCCTACTGTCTATGCTTTGAACCACTCCTGTGACACTAGTTTTGGATTCCGACGCTTAACTCCAGAATTACTGTATCCCTTGGACCTTCTTATTGACGAGGAAACACAGAAATTGCATCGGAATAAATACAAAAGGCACAATGCCGACTTAAGTACAAGAAGACTGACTCTTCTTACTGATTATGATTTGAGCCATTCCTGTGACACTTAAATTCCGAGAATTCACTTCAGGTTTACTGTATCCCTTGGACCTTCTTATTGACGATGAAACACAGAAATTGCATCTGAATTAAACACAAAAGGCAGAATGCCGACTTAAGTAAAAAAAGACTGACTCTTCTTACCGGCTATGTTTTGAACCGCTCCTGTGACACTAGTTATCGATTCCGATGCTTCACTTCAGGTTTACTGTATCCCTCTGGACCTTCTTATTGACGATAAACACAGAAATTGCATCGGAATAAAATAGAAAATGCACAATGCCGACTTAAGTACAAGACGACTGACATTTCTTACTGTGTATGTTTTGAACCGTTCCTGTGACACTAGTTGTAGATTCCTATGCTTCACTTCAGGTTTACTGTATCATTCGGACCTTCTTATTGACGATGAATCACAGAAATTGCATCGAGGTTAAATCAAAATGGCACAATGCCGACTTAAGTACAAGAAGACTGACTCTTCTTACTGACTATGTTTTGAACCATTCCTGTGACACTAGTTATAGATCCCGATGCTTCACTTCAGGTTTACTGTATCCCTCTGACCATCTTATTGACGAGGAAACACAAAAATTGCATCGGAATTAAATAGATACGCCACAGTTCCTACTTAAGTACGAGAAGACTGAATCTTCTTACTGGCTATGTTTTGAACCATTCCTGTGACATTAGTTATAGATTCCGATGCTTGACTTCGGTTTTACTGTATCCCTTGGACCTTCTAATTGACGATGAAACACAGAAATTGCATCGGAATTAAATACAAAAGGCACAATGCCGACTTCAGTACAAGAAAACTGATTTTTTTTACTGACTATGTTTTGAACCATTCCTGTGACCCTAGTTATAGATTCAGATGCTTCACTTCACGTTTACTGTATCCCTCTGGACCTTCTTATTGACGATAAACGCAGAAATTGCATCGGAATAAAATAGAAAAAGCACAATGCCGACTTAATTACAAGACGACTGACATTTCTTACTGTGTATGTTTTGAACCGTTCCTGTAACACTAGTTGTAGATTCCTATGCTTCACTTCAGGTTTACTGTATCATTTGGACCTTCTTATTGACGATGAATCACAGAAATTCCATCGGAGTTAAATCAAAATGGCACAATGCCGACTTAAGTACAAGAAGACTGACTCTTCTTACTGACTATGTTTTGAACCATTCCTGTGACACTAGTTATAGATCCCGATGCTTCACTTCAGGTTTACTGTATCCCTCTAACCATCTTATTGACGAGGAAACACAAAAATTGCATCGGAATTAAATAGATACGCCACAGTGCCTACTTAAGTACGAGAAGACTGACTCTTCTTACTGGCTATGTTTAGAACCATTCCTGTGACACTAGTTATAGATTCCGATGCTTGACTTCGGTTTTACTGTATCCCTTGGACCTTCTAATTGACGATGAAACACAGAAATTGCATCGGAATTAAATACAAAAGGCACAATGCCGACTTCAGTACAAGAAGACTGATTTTTTTTACTGACTATGTTTTGAACCATTCCTGTGACTCTAGTTACAGATTCGGATGCTTCACTTCAGGTTTACTGTATCCCTCTGACCTTCTTATTGACGATAAACACAGAAATTGCATCGGAATAAAATAGAAAAGACACAATGCCGACTTAAGTACAAGACGACTGACTTTTCTTACTGTCTATGTTTTGAACCGTTCCTGTGACACATGTTGTAGATTTCGATGCTTCACTTCAGGATTACTGTATCATTTGGACCTTCTTATTGACGATGAAACACAGAAATTGCATCGGAGTAAATACAAAATCCACAATGCCGACTTAAGTACAAGAAGACTGACTCTTCTTACTGACTATGTTTTGAACCATTCCTGTGACACTAGTTATAGATCCCGATGCTTCACTTCAGGTTTACTGTATCCCTCGGACCATCTTATTGACGAGGAAACACAAAAATTGCATCGGAATTAAATAGATACGCCACAGTGCCTACTTAAGTACGAGAAGACTGAATCTTCTTACTGGCTATGTTTTGAACCATTCCTGTGACACTAGTTATAGATTCCGATGCTTGACTTCGGTTTTACTGTATCCCTTGGACCTTCTAATTGACGATGATGCACAGAAATTGCTTCGGAATTAAATACAAAAGGCACAATGCCGACTTCAGTACAAGAAAACTGATTTTTTTTACTGGCTATGTTTTGAACCATTCCTGTGACACTAGTTATAGATTCCGATGCTTGACTTCGGTTTTACTGTATCCCTTCGACCTTCTTATTGACGATGAAACACAGAAATTGCATCGGAATTAAATACAAAAGGCACAATGCCGACTTAAGTACAAGAAGACTGACCCTTCTTTCAGTCTATGTTTTGAACCATTCCTGTGACACTAGTTATAGATTCCGATGCTTAGCTTCAGGTTTAATGTATCCCTTGGACCTTCTTATTGACGATGAAACACAGAAATTGCATCGGAATTAAATACAATAGGAACAATGTCGACTTAAGTACAAGTAGACTGACTCTTCCTACTGTCTATGCTTTGAACCATTCCTGTGACACTAGTTTTGGATTCCGATGCTTAACTTCAGAATTACTGTATCCCTTGGACCTTCTTATTGACGAGGAAACACAGAAATTGCATCGGAATAAATACAAAAGGCACAATGCCGACTTAAGTACAAGAAGACTGACTCTTCTTACTGATTATGATTTGAGCCATTCCTGTGACACTTTAATTCCGAGGATTCACTTCAGGTTTACTGTATCCCTTGGACCTTCTTAATGACGATGAAACACAAAAATTGCATCGGAATTAAATACAAAAGGCACAATGCAGAATTAAGTACAAGAAGACTGAATCTTCTTACTGTCTATGTTTTGAACCATTCCTGTGACACTAGTTATAAATTGCGATGCTACACTCCAGGTTTACTGTATCCCTTGGACCTTCTTATTGACGATGAAACACAGAAATTGCATCTGAATTAAACACAAAAGGCAGAATGCCGACTTAAGTAAAAAAAGACTGACTCTTCTTACCGGCTATGTTTTGAACCGTTCCTGTGACACTAGTTATCGATTCCGATGCTCACTTCAGGTTTACTGTATCCCTCTGGACCTTCTTATTGACGATAAACACAGAAATTGCATCGGAATAAAATAGAAACGCCACAGTGCCTACTTAAGTACGAGAAGACTGAATCTTCTTACTGGCTATGTTTTGAACCATTCCTGTGACACTAGTTATAGATTCCGATGCTTGACTTCGGTTTTACTGTATCCCTTGGACCTTCTAATTGACGATGAAACACAGAAATTGCATCGGAATTAAATACAAAAGGCACAATGCCGACTTCAGTACAAGAAAACTGATTTTTTTTACTGACTATGTTTTGAACCATTCCAGTGACCCTAGTTATAGATTCAGATGCTTCACTTCAGGTTTACTGTATCCCTCTGGACCTTCTTATTGACGATAAACGCAAAAATTGCATCGGAATAAAATAGAAAAGGCACAATGCCGACTTAAGTACAAGACGACTGACATTTCTTACTGTGTATGTTTTGAACCGTTCCTGTGACACTAGTTGTAGATTCCTATGCTTCACTTCAGGTTTACTGTATCATTTGGACCTTCTTATTGACGATGAATCACAGAAATTGCATTGGAGTTAAATCAAAATGGCACAATGCCGACTTAAGTACAAGAAGACTGACTCTTCTTACTGACTATGTTTTGAACCATTCCTGTGACACTAGTTATAGATCCCGATGCTTCACTTCCGGTTTACTGTATCCCTCTGACCATCTTATTGACGAGGAAACACAAAAATTGCATCGGAATTAAATAGATACGCCACAGTGCCTACTTAAGTACGAGAAGACTGACTCTTCTTACTGGCTATGTTTTGAACCATTCCTGTGACACTAGTTATAGATTCCGATGCTTGACTTCGGTTTTACTGTATCCCTTGGACCTTCTAATTGACGATGAAACACAGAAATTTCATCGGAATTAAATACAAAAGGCACAATGCCGACATCAGTACAAGAAGACTGATTTTTTTTACTGACTATGTTTTGAACCATTCCTGTGACACTAGTTATAGATTCCGATGCTTCACATCAGGTTTACTGTATCCCTCTGACCTTCTTATTGACGATAAACACAGAAATTGCATCGGAATAAAATAGAAAAGGCACAATGCCGACTTAAGTACAAGACGACTGACTTTTCTTACTGTCTATGCTTTGAACCGTTCCTGTGACACTAGTTGTAGATTTCGATGCTTCACTTTAGGTTAACTGTATCATTTGGACCTTCTTATTGCCGATGAAACACAGAAATTGCATCGGAGTTAAATACAAAAGCCACAATGCCGACTTAAGTGCAAGAAGACTGACTCTTCCTACTGACTATGTTTTGAACCATTCCTGTGACACTAGTTTTGGATTCCGATGCTTAACTTCAGAATTACTGTATCCCTTGGACCTTCTTATTGACGAGGAAACACAGAAATTGCATCGGAATAAATACAAAAGGCACAATGCCGACTTAAGTACAAGAAGACTGACTCTTCTTACTGATTATGATTTGAGCCATTCCTGTGACACTTTAATTCCGAGGATTCACTTCAGGTTTACTGTATCCCTTGGACCTTCTTAATGACGATGAAACACAAAAATTGCATCGGAATTAAATACAAAAGGCACAATGCAGAATTAAGTACAAGAAGACTGAATCTTCTTACTGTCTATGTTTTGAACCATTCCTGTGACACTAGTTATAAATTGCGATGCTACACTCCAGGTTTACTGTATCCCTTGGACCTTCTTATTGACGATGAAACACAGAAATTGCATCTGAATTAAACACAAAAGGCAGAATGCCGACTTAAGTAAAAAAAGACTGACTCTTCTTACCGGCTATGTTTTGAACCGTTCCTGTGACACTAGTTATCGATTCCGATGCTCACTTCAGGTTTACTGTATCCCTCTGGACCTTCTTATTGACGATAAACACAGAAATTGCATCGGAATAAAATAGAAACGCCACAGTGCCTACTTAAGTACGAGAAGACTGAATCTTCTTACTGGCTATGTTTTGAACCATTCCTGTGACACTAGTTATAGATTCCGATGCTTGACTTCGGTTTTACTGTATCCCTTGGACCTTCTAATTGACGATGAAACACAGAAATTGCATCGGAATTAAATACAAAAGGCACAATGCCGACTTCAGTACAAGAAAACTGATTTTTTTTACTGACTATGTTTTGAACCATTCCAGTGACCCTAGTTATAGATTCAGATGCTTCACTTCAGGTTTACTGTATCCCTCTGGACCTTCTTATTGACGATAAACGCAAAAATTGCATCGGAATAAAATAGAAAAGGCACAATGCCGACTTAAGTACAAGACGACTGACATTTCTTACTGTGTATGTTTTGAACCGTTCCTGTGACACTAGTTGTAGATTCCTATGCTTCACTTCAGGTTTACTGTATCATTTGGACCTTCTTATTGACGATGAATCACAGAAATTGCATTGGAGTTAAATCAAAATGGCACAATGCCGACTTAAGTACAAGAAGACTGACTCTTCTTACTGACTATGTTTTGAACCATTCCTGTGACACTAGTTATAGATCCCGATGCTTCACTTCCGGTTTACTGTATCCCTCTGACCATCTTATTGACGAGGAAACACAAAAATTGCATCGGAATTAAATAGATACGCCACAGTGCCTACTTAAGTACGAGAAGACTGACTCTTCTTACTGGCTATGTTTTGAACCATTCCTGTGACACTAGTTATAGATTCCGATGCTTGACTTCGGTTTTACTGTATCCCTTGGACCTTCTAATTGACGATGAAACACAGAAATTTCATCGGAATTAAATACAAAAGGCACAATGCCGACTTCAGTACAAGAAGACTGATTTTTTTTACTGACTATGTTTTGAACCATTCCTGTGACACTAGTTATAGATTCCGATGCTTCACATCAGGTTTACTGTATCCCTCTGACCTTCTTATTGACGATAAACACAGAAATTGCATCGGAATAAAATAGAAAAGGCACAATGCCGACTTAAGTACAAGACGACTGACTTTTCTTACTGTCTATGCTTTGAACCGTTCCTGTGACACTAGTTGTAGATTTCGATGCTTCACTTTAGGTTAACTGTATCATTTGGACCTTCTTATTGCCGATGAAACACAGAAATTGCATCGGAGTTAAATACAAAAGCCACAATGCCGACTTAAGTACAAGAAGACTGACTCTTCCTACTGACTATGTTTTGAACCATTCCTGTGACACTAGTTATAGATCCCGATGCTTCACTTCAGGTTTACTGTATCCCTCTTACCTTCTTATTGACGAGGAAACACAGAAATTGCATCGGAATTAAATAGATACGCCACAGTGCCTACTTAAGTACGAGAAGACTGACTCTTCTTACTGGCTATGTTTTGAACTATTCCTGTGACACTAGTTATAGATTCCGATGCTTGACTTCGGTTTTACTGTATCCCTTGGACCTTCTTATTGACGATGAAACACAGAAATTGCATCGGAACTAAATACAAAAGGCACAATGCCGACTTAAGTACAAGAAGACTGACTCTTCTTACAGTCTATGTTTTGAACCATTCCTGTGACACTATTTATAGATTCCGGTGCTTCACTCCAGGTTTACTGTATCCCTTGGACCTTCATATTGACGATGAAACACAGAAATTGCATCAGAATTAAATAGAAAGGGCACAATGCCGACTAAAGTACAAGAAGACTGACGCTTCTTACTGACTATGTTTTGAACCATTGCTGTGACACTAGTTATAGATTCCGATGCTTCACTTCAGGTTTACTGTATCCCTTAGACCTTCTTATTGATGATGAAACACAGATATTGCATCGGAATTAAATAGAAAAGGAACAATGCCGACTTAAGTACAAGAAGACTGACTCTTCTTACTGTTTATGTTTGAACCATTCCTGTGACACTAGTTTTGGATTCCGATGCATCACTTCAGGTTTACTGTATCCCTTGGACGTTCTTATTGACGATGAAACACAGAAATTGCATCGGAATTAAATAGAAAAGGCACAATGCCAACTAAAGTACAAGAAGACTGACTCTTCTTTCAGTCTATGACTTGAACCATTCCGTTGACACAAGTTATAGATTCCGATGCTTCACTCCAGGTTTACTGTAGACCCTTGGACCTTCTTATTGACGATGAAACACAGAAATTGCATCTGAATTAAACACAAAAGGCAGAATGCCGACTTAAGTAAAAAAAGACTGACTCTTGTTACCGGCTATGTTTTGAACCGTTCCTGTGACACTAGTTATCGATTCCGATGCTTCATTTCAGGTTTACTGTATCCCTCTGGACCTTCTTATTGACGATAAACACAGAAATTGCATCGGAATAAAATAGAAAATGCACAATGCCGACTTAAGTACAAGACGACTGACATTTCTTACTGTGTATGTTTTGAACCGTTCCTGTGACACTAGTTGTAGATTCCTATGCTTCACTTCAGGTTTACTGTATCATTCGGACCTTCTTATTGACGATGAATCACAGAAATTGCATCGAGGTTATATCAAAATGGCACAATGCCGACTTAAGTACAAGAAGACTGACTCTTCTTACTGACTATGTTTTGAACCATTCCTGTGACACTAGTTATAGATCCCGATGCTTCACTTCAGGTTTACTGTATCCCTCTGACCATCTTATTGACGAGGAAACACAAAAATTGCATCGGAATGAAATAGATACGCCACAGTGCCTACTTAAGTACGAGAAGACTGAATCTTCTTACTGGCTATGTTTTGAACCATTCCTGTGACACTAGTTATAGATTCAGATGCTTCACTTCAGGTTTACTGTATCCCTCTGGACCTTCTTATTGACGATAAACGCAGAAATTGCATCGGAATAAAATAGAAAAGGCACAATGCCGACTTAAGTACAAGACGACTGACATTTCTTACTGTGTATGTTTTGAACCGTTCCTGTGACGCTAGTTGTAGATTCCTATGCTTCACTTCAGGTTTACTGTATCATTTGGACCTTCTTATTGACGATGAATCACAGAAATTGCATCGGAGTTAAATCAAAATGGCACAATGCCGACTTAAGTACAAGAAGACTGACTCTTCTTACTGACTATGTTTTGAACCATTCCTGTGACACTAGTTATAGATCCCGATGCTTCACTTCCGGTTTACTGTATCCCTCTGACCATCTTATTGACGAGGAAACACAAAAATTGCATCGGAATTAAATAGATACGCCACAGTGCCTACTTAAGTACGAGAAGACTGACTCTTCTTACTGGCTATGTTTTGAACCATTCCTGTGACACTAGTTATAGATTCCGATGCTTGACTTCGGTTTTACTGTATCCCTTGGACCTTCTAATTGACGATGAAACACAGAAATTGCATCGGAATTAAATACAAAAGGCACAATGCCGACTTCAGTACAAGAAGACTGATTTTTTTTACTGACTATGTTTTGAACCATTCCTGTGACACTAGTTATAGATTCCGATGCTTCACTTCAGGTTTACTGTATCCCTCTGACCTTCTTATTGACGATAAACACAGAAATTGCATCGGAGTTAAATACAAAAGCCACAATGCCGACTTAAGTACAAGAAGACTGACTCTTCTTACTGACTATGTTTTGAACCATTCCTGTGACACTAGTTATAGATCCCGATGCTTCACTTCAGGTTTACTGTATCCCTCTTACCTTCTTATTGACGAGGAAACACAGAAATTGCATCGGAATTATATAGATACGCCACAGTGCCTACTTAAGTACGAGAAGACTGACTCTTCTTACAGGCTATGTTTTGAACTATTCCTGTGACACTAGTTATAGATTCCGATGCTTGACTTCGGTTTTACTGTATCCCTTGGACCTTCTTATTGACGATGAAACACAGAAATTGCATCGGAACTAAATACAAAAGGCACAATGCCGACTTAAGTACAAGAAGACTGACCCTTCTTTCAGTCTATGTTTTGAACCATTCCTGTGACACTAGTTATAGATTCCGATGCTTAACTTCAGGTTTACTGTATCCCTTGGACCTTCTTATTGACGATGAAACACAGAAATTGCATCGGAATTAAATACAATAGGAACAATGTCGACTTAAGTACAAGTAGACTGACTCTTCCTACTGTCTATGCTTTGAACCATTCCTGTGACACTAGTTTTAGATTCCGATGCTTAACTTCAGAATTACTGTATCCCTTGGACCTTCTTATTGACGAGGAAACACAGAAATTGCATCGGAATAAATACAAAAGGCACAATGCCGACTTAAGTACAAGAAGACTGACTCTTCTTACTGATTATGATTTGAGCCATTCCTGTGACTCTTAAATTCCGAGGATTCACTTCAGGTTTACTGTATCCCTTGGACCTTCTTATTGACGATGAAACACAAAAATTGCATCGGAATTAAATACAAAAGGCACAATGCAGAATTAATTACAAGAAGACTGAATCTACTTACTGTCTATGTTTTGAACCATTCCTGTGACACTAGTTATAAATTGCGATGCTACACTCAAGGTTTACTGTATCCCTTGGACCTTCTTATTGACGATGAAACTCAGAAATTGCATCGGAGTTAAATACAAAAGGCACAATGCCGACTAAAGTACAAGAAGACTGACTCTTATTACAGTCTATGTTTTGAACCATTCCTGTGACACTAGTTATAGATTCCGGTGCTTCACTCCAGGTTTACTGTATCACTTGGACCTTCATATTGACGATGAAACACAGAAATTGCATCAGAATTAAATAGAAAGGGCACAATGCCGACTAAAGTACAAGAAGACTGACGCTTCTTACTGACTATGTTTTGAACCATTGCTGTGACACTAGTTATAGATTCCGATGCTTCACTTCAGGTTTACTGTATCCCTTGGACCTTCTTATTGACGATGAAACACAGATATTGCATCGGAATTAAATAGAAAAGGAACAATGCCGACTTAAGTACAAGAAGACTGACTCTTCTTACTGTTTATGTTTGAACCATTCCTGTGACACTAGTTTTGGATTCCGATGCATCACTTCAGGTTTACTGTATCCCTTGGACGTTCTTATTGACGATGAAACACAGAAATTGCATCGGAATTAAATAGAAAAGGCACAATGCCAACTAAAGTACAAGAAGACTGACTCTTCTTTCAGTCTATGATTTGAACCATTCCGGTGACACAAGTTATAGATTCCGATGCTTCACTCCAGTTTTACTGTATCCCTTGGACCTTCTTATTGACGATGAAACACAGAAATTGCATCAGAATTAAATAGAAAAGGCACAATGCCGACTTAAGTACAAGAAGACTGACGCTCCTTACTGACTATGTTTTGAACCATTCCTGTGACACTAGTTATAGATTCCGATGCTTCACTTGAGGTTTACTATATCCCTTAAACCTTCTTATTGACGATGAACCACAGAAATTGCATCGGAATTAAATAGAAAAGGCACAATGCCGACTTCTACATCTACATCTACATTGATACTCCGCAAGCCACCCAACGGTGTGTGGCGGAGGGCACTTTACGTGCCACTGTCATTACCTCCCTTTCCTGTTCCAGTCGCGTATGGTTCGCGGGAAGAACGACTGTCTGAAAGCCTCCATGCGCGCTCTAATCTCTCTAATTTTACACTCGTTATCTCCTCGGGAGGTATAAGTAGGGGGAAGCCATATATTCGATACCTCATCCAGAAACGCGCCCTATCTAAACCTGGCGAGCAAGCTACACTGCGATGCGGAGCGCCTCTTTTGCAGAGTCTGCCACTTGAGTTTATTAAACATCTCCGTAACGCTATCACGGTTACCAAATAACCCGGTGACAAAACGCGCCACTCTTCTTTGGATCTTCTCTATCTCCTCCGTCAACCCGACCTGGTACGGATCCCACACTGATGAGCAATACTCAAGTATAGGTCGAACGAGTGTTTTGTAAGCCACCTCCTTTGTTGATGGACTACATTTTCTAAGCACTATCCCAATGAATCTCAACCTGGTACCCGCCTTACCAACAATTAATTTTATATGATCATTCCACTTCAAATCGTTCTGTACGCACACTCCCAGATATTTTACAGAAGTAACTGCTACCAATGTTTGTCCCGCTATCATATAATCATACAATAAAGGATCCTTCTTTCTATGTATTCGCAATACATTACATTTGTCTAAGTTTAGGGTCAGTTGCCACTCCCTGCACCAAGTGCCTATCCGCTGCAGATCTTCCTGTATTTCGCTACAATTTTCTAATGCAGCATCTTCTCTGTATACTACAGCATCATCCGCCAAAAGCCGCATGGAACTTCCGACACTATCTACTAGGTCATTTATATATATTGTGAAAAGCAATGGTCCCATAACACTCCCCTATGGCACGCCAGAGGTTACTTTAACGTCTGTAGACGTCTCTCCATTGATAACAACATGCTGTGTTCTGTTTGCTAAAAACTCTTCAATCCAGCCACACAGCTGGTCTGATATTCCGTAGGCTCTTACTTTGTTTATCAGGCGACAGTGCGGAACTGTATCGAACGCCTTCCGGAAGTCAAGAAAAATAGCATCTACCTGGGAGCCTGTATCTAATATTTTCTGGGTCTCATGAACAAATAAGGCGAGTTGGGTCTCACACGATCGCTGTTTCCGGAATCCATGTTGATTCCTACATAGTAGATTCTGGGTTTCCTGAAATGACATGATACGCGAGCAAAAAACATGTTCTAAAATTCTACAAGAGATCGACGTAAGAGATATAGGTCCATAGTTTTGCGCATCTGCTCGACTTAAGTACAAGAAGGCTGACTCTTCTTACTGTCTATGTTTTGAACCATTCCTGTGACTCTAGTTATAGATTCCGATGCTTCACTTCAGGTTTACTGTATCCCTGTGACCTTCTTATTGACGATGAAACACAGAAATTTCATCGGAATTAAATACAAAAGGCACAATGCCGACTTAAGTACAAGAAGACTGACTCTTCTTACGTTCTATGTTTTGAACCAATCCTATGACACTAGTTATAGATTCCGATGCTTCAATTCAGGTCTACTGTATCCCTTGGACCTTCTTATTGACAATGGAACACAGAAATTACATCGGAATTAAATACAAAATGCACAACGCCGACTTAAGTACAAGAAGACTGACTCTTCCTACTGTCTATGTTTAAAACCATTCCTGTAACACTAGTTATAGATTCCGATGCTTCACTCCAGGTTTACTGTATCCCTTGGACCTTCTTATTGACGATGAAACACAGATATTGCATCGGAATTAAATACAAAAGTAACATTGCCGACTTCAGTACAAGAAGACTGACTCTTCTTACTGACTATGACTTGAACCGTTCCTGTGACACTAGTTATAGATTCCGATGCTTCACTTCAGGTTTACTGTATCCCTTGGACCTTGTTATTGACGATGAAACACAGAAATTGCATCTGAATTAAACACAAAAGGCACAATGCCGACTTAAGTACAAAAAGACTGACTCTTCTTACCGGCTATGTTTTGCACCATTCCTGTTACACTAGTTATAGATTCCGATGCTTCATTTCAGGTATACTGTATCCCTCTGACCTTCTTATTGACGATGAAACACAGAAATTGCATCGGAATTAAATACAAAAGGCACAATGCCGACTTCAGTACAAGAAGACTGATTTTCTTTACTGACTATGTTTTGAACCATTCCTGTGACACTAGTTATAGATTCGGATGCTTCACTTCAGGTTTACTGTATCCCTCTGACCTTCTTATTGACGATAAACACAGAAATTGCATCCGAATAAAATAGAAAAGGCACAATGCCGACTTAAGTACAAGCCGACTGACTTTTCTTACTGTCTATGCTTTGAACCGTTCCTGTGACACTAGTTGTAGATTCCGATGCTTCACTTCAGGTTTACTGTATCATTTGGACCTTCTTATTGACGATGAAACACAGAAATTACATCGGAGTTAAATACAAAAGGCACAATGCCGACTTAAGTACAAGCAGACTGACTCTTCTTACTGACTATGCTTTAAACCATTCCTGTGACACTAGTTATAGATCCCGATGCTTCACTTCAGGTTTACTGTATCCCTATGACCTTCTTATTGATGAGGAAACACAGAAATTGCATCGGAATTAAATAGATACGCCACAGTGCTAACTTAAGTACGAGAAGACTGACTCTTCTTACTGGCTATGTTTTGAACCATTCCTGTGACACTAGTTATAGATTCCGATGCTTGACTTCGGTTTTACTGTATCCCTTCGACCTTCTTATTGACGATGAAACACAGAAATTGCATCGGAATTAAATACAAAAGGCACAATGCCGATTTAAGTACAGGAAGTCTGACCCTTCCTACTGTCAATGATTTGAACCATTCCTGTGACACTTGTTATAGATTCCGATGCTTCACTTCAGGTTTACTGTATCCCTCTGATCTTCTTATTGACGATGAAACACAGAAATTGCATCGAAAATAAATACAAAAGGCACATTGTCGAATTAAGTACAAGAAGACTGACTCTACTTACTGTCTATGTTTAGAAGCATTCTTGTGACACTAGTTATAGATTCCGATGCTTCACTCCAGGTTTACTGTATCCCTTGGACCTTCTTATTGACGATGAAACACAGAAATTGCATCAGAATTAAATACAAAAGTAACATTGCCGACTTCAGTACAAGAAGACTGACTCTTCTTACTGACTATGACTTGAACCGTTCCTGTGACACTAGTAATAGATTCCGATGCTTCACTTCAGGTTTAATGTATCCCTTGGACCTTGTTATTGACGATGAAATACAGAAATTGCATCTGAATTAAACACAAAAGGCACAATGCCGACTTAAGTACAAAAAGACTGACTCCTCTTACCAGCTATGTTTTGAACCACTCCTGTGACACTAGTTATAGATTCCGATGCTTCATTTCAGGTATACTGTATCCCTCTGACCTTCTTATTGACGATGAAACACAGAAATTGCATCGGAATTAAATACAAAAGGCACAATGCCGACTTCAGTACAAGAAGACTGATTTTTTTTACTGACTATGTTTTGAACCATTCCTTTGACACTAGTTATAGATTCGGATGCTTCACTTCAGGTTTACTGTATCCCTCTGACCTTCTTATTGACGATAAAAACAGAAATTGCATCGGAATAAAATAGAAAAGGCACAATGCCGACTTAAGTACAAGACGACTGACTTTTCTTACTGTCTATGCTTTGAACCGTTCCTGTGACACTAGTTGTAGATTCCGATGCTTCACTTCAGGTTTACTGTATCATTTGGACCTTCTTATTGACGATGAAACACAGAAATTGCATCGGAGTTAAATACAAAAGGCACAATGCCGACGTAAGTACAAGAAGACTGACTCTTCTTACTGACTATGCTTTGAACCATTCCTGTGACACTAGTTATAGATCCCGATGCTTCACTTCAGGTTTACTGTATCCCTATGACATTCTTATTCACGAGGAAACACAGAAATTGCATCGGAATTAAATAGATACGCCACAGTGCTAACTTAAGTACGAGAAGACTGACTCTTCTTACTGGCTATGTTTTGAACCATTCCTGTGACACTAGTTATAGATTCCGATGCTTGACTTCGGTTTTACTGTATCCCTTCGACCTACTTATTGACGATGAAACACAGAAATTGCATCGGAATTAAATACAAAACGCAAAATGCAGACTTAAGTACAAGAAGAGTGACCCTTCTTACAGTCTATGATTTGAACCATTCCTGTGATACTAGTTACAGATTCCGATGCTTTACTTCAGGTTTACTGTATCCCTTGGACCTTCTAATTGACGATGAAACACAGAAATTAGATCGTAATCAAATACAAAATGCACAATTCCGACTTAAGTACATGAAGACTGATTCTTCTTACTGTCTATGTTTTAACCATTCCTGTGACACTAGATATATCTTCCGATGCTTCACTTCAGGTTTACTGTAACCCTCTGGACCTTCTTATTGACGATAAACACAGAAATTGCATCGGAATAAAATAGAAAAGGCACAATGCCGACTTAAGTACAAGACGACTGACATTTCTTACTGTGTATGTTTTGACCGTTCCTGTGACACTAGTTGTAGATTCCTATGCTTCACGTCAGGTTTACTGAATCATTTGGACCTTCTTATTGACGATGAATCACAGAAATGGCATCGGAGTTAAATACAAAAGGCACAATGTCGACTTAAGTACAAGAAGACTGACTCTTCTTACTGACTATGTTTTGAACAATTACTGTGACACTAGTTATAGATTCCGATGCTTGACTTCGGTTTTACTGTATCCCTTGGACCTTCTAATTGACGATGAAACACAGAAATTGCATCGGAATTAAATACAAAAGGCACAATGCCGACTTCAGTACAAGAAGACTGATTTTTTTTACTGACTATGTTTTGAACCATTCCTGTGACACTAGTTATAGATTCGGATGCTTCACTTCAGGTTTACTGTATCCCTCTGACCTTCTTATTGACGATAAACACAGAAATTGCATCGGAATAAAATAGAAAAGGCACAATGCCGACTTAAGTACAAGACGACTGACTTTTCTTACTGTCTATGCTTTGAACCGTTCCTGTGACACTAGTTGTAGATTCCGATGCTTCACTTCAGGTTTACTGTATCCCTATGACCTTCTTATTGACGAGGAAACACAGAAATTGCATCGGAATTAAATAGATACGCCACAGTGCCTACTTAAGTACGAGAAGACTGACGCTTCTTACTGGCTATGTTTTGACCATTCCTGTGACACTAGTTATAGATTCCGATGCTTGCCTTCGGTTTTACTGTATCCCTTCGACCTTCTTATTCACGATGAAACACAGAAATTGCATCGGAATTAAATACAAAAGGCACAATGCCGACTTAAGTACAAGACGACTGACTTTTCTTACTGTCTATGCTTTGAACCATTCCTGTGACACTAGTTATATATTCCGATGCTTCAAATCAGGTTTACTGTATCCCTTGGACCTTCTTATTGACGATGAAACACAGAAATTTCATCGGAATTAAATACAAAAGGCACAATGCCGACTTAAGTACAGGAAGACTGACCCTTCCTACTGTCAATGTTCTGAACCATTCCTGTGACACTTGTTATAGATTCCGATGCTTCACTTCAGGTTTACTGTATCCCTCTGATCTTCTTATTGACGATGAAACACAGAAATTGCATCGAAAATAAATACAAAAGGCACAATGCCGAATTAAGTACAAGAAGACTGACTCTTCTTACTGTCTATGTTTAGAAGCATTCTTGTGACACTAGTTATAGATTCCGGTGCTTCACTTCAGGTTTACTGCATCCCTTGGACCCTCTTATTGACGACGAAACACAGAAATTGCATCGGAATTCATTACAAAAGGCACAATGCCGACTTCAGTACAAGAAGACTGATTTTTTTTACTGACTATGTTTTGAACCATTCCTGTGACACTAGTTATAGATTCAGATGCTTCACTTCAGGTTTACTGTAACCCTCTGGACCTTCTTATTGACGATAAACACAGAAATTGCATCGGAATAAAATAGAAAAGGCACAATGTCGACTTAAGTACAAGACGACTGACATTTCTTACTGTGTATGTTTGAACCGTTCCTGTGACACTAGTTGTAGATTCCTATGCTTCACTTCAGGTTTACTGTATCATTTGGACCTTCTTATTGACGATGAATCACAGAAATTGCATCGGAGTTAATTACAAAAGGCACAATGCCGACTTAAGTACAAGAAGACTGACTCTTCTTACTGACTATGTTTGAACCATTACTGTGACACTAGTCATAGATCCCGATGCTTCACTTCAGGTTTACTGTATCCCTCTGACCATCTTATTGACGAGGAAACACAAAAATTGCATCGGAATTAAATACAAAAGGCACAATGCCGACTTCAGTACAAGAAGACTGATTTTTTTTACTGACTATGTTTTGAACCATTCCTGTGACACTAGTTATAGATTCAGATGCTTCACTTCAGGTTTACTGTAACCCTCTGGACCTTCTTATTGACGATGAAACACAGAAATTGCATCAGAATTAAATACAAAAGTAACATTGCCGACTTCAGTACAAGAAGACTGACTCTTCTTACTGACTATGACTTGAACCGTTCCTGTGACACTAGTTATAGATTCCGATGCTTCACTTCAGGTTTAATGTATCCCTTGGACCTTGTTATTGACGATGAAACACAGAAATTGCATCTGAATTAAACACAAAAGGCACAATGCCGACTTAAGTACAAAAAGACTGACTCCTCTTACCAGCTATGTTTTGAACCACTCCTGTGACACTAGTTATAGATTCCGATGCTTCAATTCAGGTATACTGTATCCCTCTGACCTTCTTATTGACGATGAAACACAGAAATTGCATCGGAATTAAATACAAAAGGCACAATGCCGACTTCAGTACAAGAAGACAGATTTTTTTTACTGACTATGTTTTGAACCATTCCTTTGACACTAGTTATAGATTCGGATGCTTCACTTCAGGTTTACTGTATCCCTCTGACCTTCTTATTGACGATAAACACAGAAATTGCATCGGAATAAAATAGAAAAGGCACAATGCCGACTTAAGTACAAGACGACTGACTTTTCTTACTGTCTATGCTTTGAACCGTTCCTGTGACACTAGTTGTAGATTCCGATGCTTCACATCAGGTTTACTGTATCATTTGGACCTTCTTATTGACGATGAAACACAGAAATTGCATCGGAGTTAAATACAAAAGGCACAATGCCGACGTAAGTACAAGAAGACTGACTCTTCTTACTGACTATGCTATGAACCATTCCTGTGACACTAGTTATAGATCCCGATGCTTGACTTCGGTTTTACTGTATCCCTTGGACCTTCTAATTGACGATGAAACACAGAAATTGCATCGGAATTAAATACAAAAGGCACAATGCCGACTTCAGTACAAGAAGACTGATTTTTTTTACTGACTATGTTTTGAACCATTCCTGTGACACTAGTTATAGATTCGGATGCTTCACTTCAGGTTTACTGTATCCCTCTGACCTTCTTATTGACGATAAACACAGAAATTGCATCGGAATAAAATAGAAAAGGCACAATGCCGACTTAAGTACAAGACGACTGACTTTTCTTACTGTCTATGCTTTGAACCGTTCCTGTGACACTAGTTGTAGATTCCGATGCTTCACTTCAGGTTTACTGTATCATTTGGACCTTCTTATTGACGATGAAACACAGAAATTGCATCGGAGTTAAATACAAAAGGCACTATGCCGACTTAAGTACAAGAAGACTGACTCTTCTTACTGACTATGCTTTGAACCATTCCTGTGACACTAGTTATAGATCCCGATGCTTCACTTCAGGTTTACTGTACCCCTATGACCTTCTTATTGACGAGGAAACACAGAAATTGCATCGGAATTAAATAGATACGCCACAGTGCCTACTTAAGTACGAGAAGACTGACGCTTCTTACTGGCTATGTTTTGACCATTCCTGTGACACTAGTTATAGATTCCGATGCTTGACTTCGGTTTTACTGTATCCCTTCGACCTTCTTATTGACGATGAAACACAGAAATTGCATCGGAATTAAATACAAAAGGCACAATGCCGACTTAAGTACAAGACGACTGACTTTTCTTACTGTCTATGCTTTGAACCATTCCTGTGACACTAGTTATATATTCCAATGCTTCAAATCAGGTTTACTGTATCCCTTGGACCTTCTTATTGACGATGAAACACAGAAATTTCATCGGAATTAAATACAAAAGGCACAATGCCGACTTAAGTACAGGAAGACTGACCCTTCCTACTGTCAATGTTCTGAACCATTCCTGTGACACTTGTTATAGATTCCGATGCTTCACTTCAGGTTTACTGTATCCCTCTGATCTTCTTATTGACGATGAAACACAGAAATTGCATCGAAAATAAATACAAAAGGCACAATGCCGAATTAAGTACAAGAAGACTGACTCTTCTTACTGTCTATGTTTAGAAGCATTCTTGTGACACTAGTTATAGATTCCGATGCTTCACTTCAGGTTTACTGCATCCCTTGGACCCTCTTATTGACGACGAAACACAGAAATTGCATCGGAATTAAATACAAAAGGCACAATGCCGACTTCAGTACAAGAAGACTGATTTTTTTTACTGACTATGTTTTGAACCATTCCTGTGACACTAGTTATAGATTCAGATGCTTCACTTCAGGTTTACTGTAACCCTCTGGACCTTCTTATTGACGATAAACACAGAAATTGCATCGGAATAAAATAGAATAGGCACAATGCCGACTTAAGTACAAGACGACTGACATTTCTTACTGTGTATGTTTGAACCGTTCCTGTGACACTAGTTGTAGATTCCTATGCTTCACTTCAGGTTTACTGTATCATTTGGACCTTCTTATTGACGATGAATCACAGAAATTGCATCGGAGTTAAATACAAAAGGCACAATGCCGACGTAAGTACAAGAAGACTGACTCTTCTTACTGACTATGCTATGAACCATTCCTGTGACACTAGTTATAGATCCCGATGCTTCACTTCAGGTTTACTGTATCCCTATGACATTCTTATTCACGAGGAAACACAGAAATTGCATCGGAATTAAATAGATACGCCACAGTGCTAACTTAAGTACTAGAAGACTGACTCTTCTTACTGGCTATGTTTTGAACCATTCCTGTGACACTAGTTATAGATTCCGATGCTTGACTTCGGTTTTACTGTATCCCTTCGACCTACTTATTGACGATGAAACACAGAAATTGCATCGGAATTAAATACAAAACGCAAAATGCAGACTTAAGTACAAGAAGAGTGACCCTTCTTACAGTCTATGATTTGAACCATTCCTGTGACACTAGTTACAGATTCCGATGCTTTACTTCAGGTTTACTGTATCCCTTGGACCTTCTAATTGACGAAGAAACACAGAAATTAGATCGTAATCAAATAGAAAATGCACAATTCCGACTTAAGTACATGAAGACTGATTCTTCTTACTGTCTATGTTTTAACCATTCCTGTGACACTAGATATATCTTCCGATGCTTCACTTCAGGTTTACTGTAACCCTCTGGACCTTCTTATTGACGATAAACACAGAAATTGCATCGGAATAAAATAGAAAAGGCACAATGCCGACTTAAGTACAAGACGACTGACATTTCTTACTGTGTATGTTTTGAACCGTTCCTGTGACACTAGTTGTAGATTCCTATGCTTCACGTCAGGTTTACTGAATCATTTGGACCTTCTTATTGACGATGAATCACAGAAATTGCATCGGAGTTAAATACAAAAGGCACAATGCCGACTTAAGTACAAGAAGACTGACTCTTCTTACTGACTATGTTTTGAACCATTACTGTGACACTAGTTATAGATCCCGATGCTTCACTTCAGGTTTACTGTATCCCTCTGACCATCTTATTGACTAGGAAACACAAAAATTGCATCGGAATTAAATAGATACGCCACAGTGCCTACTTAAGTACGAGAAGACTGACTCTTCTTACTGGCTATGTTTTGAACCATTCCTGTGACACTAGTTATAGATTCCGATGCTTGACTTCGGTTTTACTGTATCCCTTGGACCTTCTAATTGACGATGAAACACAGAAATTGCATCGGAATTAAATACAAAAGGCACAATGCCGACTTCAGTACAAGAAGACTGATTTTTTTTACTGACTATGTTTTGAACCATTCCTGTGACACTAGTTATAGATTCGGATGCTTCACTTCAGGTTTACTGTATCCCTCTGACCTTCTTATTGACGATAAACACAGAAATTGCATCGGAATAAAATAGAAAAGGCACAATGCCGACTTAAGTACAAGACGACTGACTTTTCTTACTGTCTATGCTTTGAACCGTTCCTGTGACACTAGTTGTAGATTCCGATGCTTCACTTCAGGTTTACTGTATCATTTGGACCTTCTTATTGACGATGAAACACAGAAATTGCATCGGAGTTAAATACAAAAGGCACAATGCCGACTTAAGTACAAGAAGACTGACTCTTCTTACTGACTATGCTTTGAACCATTCCTGTGACACTAGTTATAGATCCCGATGCTTCACTTCAGGTTTACTGTACCCCTATGACCTTCTTATTGACGAGGAAACACAGAAATTGCATCGGAATTAAATAGATACGCCACAGTGCCTACTTAAGTACGAGAAGACTGACGCTTCTTACTGGCTATGTTTTGACCATTCCTGTGACACTAGTTATAGATTCCGATGCTTGACTTCGGTTTTACTGTATCCCTTCGACCTTCTTATTGACGATGAAACACAGAAATTGCATCGGAATTAAATACAAAAGGCACAATGCCGACTTAAGTACAAGACGACTGACTTTTCTTACTGTCTATGCTTTGAACCATTCCTGTGACACTAGTTATATATTCCGATGCTTCAAATCAGGTTTACTGTATCCCTTGGACCTTCTTATTGACGATGAAACACAGAAATTTCATCGGAATTAAATACAAAAGGCACAATGCCGACTTAAGTACAGGAAGACTGACCCTTCCTACTGTCAATGTTCTGAACCATTCCTGTGACACTTGTTATAGATTCCGATGCTTCACTTCAGGTTTACTGTATCCCTCTGATCTTCTTATTGACGATGAAACACAGAAATTGCATCGAAAATAAATACAAAAGGCACAATGCCGAATTAAGTACAAGAAGACTAACTCTTCTTACTGTCTATGTTTAGAAGCATTCTTGTGACACTAGTTATAGATTCCGATGCTTCACTTCAGGTTTACTGCATCCCTTGGACCCTCTTATTGACGACGAAACACAGAAATTGCATCGGAATTAAATACAAAAGGCACAATGCCGACTTCAGTACAAGAAGACTGATTTTTTTTACTGACTATGTTTTGAACCATTCCTGTGACACTAGTTATAGATTCGGATGTTTCACTTCAGGTTTACTGTATCCCTCTGACCTTCTTATTGACGATGAAACACAGAAATTGCATCGGAATTTAATACAAAAGGCACAATGCCGACTTAAGTACAAGAAGACTGACCCTTCTTTCACTCTATGTTTTGAACCATTCCTGTGACACTAGTTATAGATTCCGATGCTTAACTTCAGGTTTACTGTATCCCTTGGACCTTCTTATTGACGATGAAACACAGAAATTGCATCGTAATTAAATAGAAAATGCACAATGCCGACTTAAGTACATGAACACTGATTCTTCTTACTGTCGATATTTTGA
The DNA here is from genome assembly GCF_023864345.2 of Schistocerca serialis cubense. Taxonomy (NCBI): domain Eukaryota; kingdom Metazoa; phylum Arthropoda; class Insecta; order Orthoptera; family Acrididae; genus Schistocerca; species Schistocerca serialis. The sequence goes on along the minus strand of NC_064639.1, from coordinate 7,619,076 downwards.
ACCATTCCTGTGGCACCAGTTATAGCTTCCGATGCTTCACTTCAGGTTTACTGTATCCCTTGGACCCTCTTATTGACGATGAAACACAGAAATTTCATAGGAATTAAATACAAAAGGCACAATACTGACTTAAGTACTAGAAGACTGACTCTTCTTACTGTCTATGCTTTGAACCATTCCTGTGACACTAGTTATATATTCTGATGCCTCACTTCAGGTTTACTGTTTCCCGGTGGACCTTCTTATTGTCGATGAAACACAGAAATTGCATAGGAATTAAATACAAAAGGCATAATGCCGACCTAAGTACAAGAAGACTGACCCTTCCTACTGTCAATGGTTCAAATGGTTCAAATGGCTCTGAGCACTATGGGACTCAACTGCTGAGGTCATTAGTCCCCTAGAACTTAGAACTAGTTAAACCTAACTAACCTAAGGACATCACAAACATCCATGCCCGAGGCAGGATTCGAACCTGCGACCGAAGCGGTCTTGCGGTTCCAGACTGCAGCGCCTTTAACCGCACGGCCACTTCTACTGCCAATGCTTTGAACCATTCCTGTGACACTTGTTATAGATTCCGATGCTTCACTTCAGGTTTACTGTATCCCTCTCATCTTCTTATTGACGATGAAACACAGAAATTGCATCGAAAATAAATACAAAAGGCACAATGCCGACTTAAGAACAAGAAGACTGACTCTTCTTACTGTCTATGTTTTGAACCATACCTGTGACACTAGTTATAGATTCCGATGCTTCACTTCAGGTTTACTGTATCCCTTGGACCTACTTATTGACGATGAAACACAGAAATTGCATCGGAATTAAATAGAAAAGGCACAATGCCGACTTAAGTACAAGACGACTGACTTTTCTTACTGTCTATGTTTTGAACCATTCCTATGACACTAGTTATAGATTCGGATGCTTCACTTCAGGTTTACTGTATCCCTCTGACCTTCTTATTGACGATAAACACAGAAATTGCATCGGAATAAAATAGAAAAGGCACAATGCCGACTTCAGTACAAGCCGACTGACTTTTCTTACTGTCTATGCTTTGAACCGTTCCTGTGACACTAGTTGTAGATTCCGATGCTTCACTTCAGGTTTACTGTATCATTTGGACCTTCTTATTGACGATGAAACACAGAAATTACATCGGAGTTAAATACAAAAGGCACAATGCCGACTTAAGTACAAGAAGACTGACTCTTCTTACTGACTATGCTTTGAACCATTCCTGTGACACTAGTTATAGATCCCGATGCTTCACTTCAGGTTTACTGTATCCCTATGACCTTCTTATTGACGATGAAACACAGAAATTGCATCGGAATTAAATAGATACGCCACAGTGCTAACTTAAGTACGAGAAGACTGACTCTTCTTACTGGCTATGTTTTGAACCATTCCTGTGACACTAGTTATAGATTCCGATGCTTGACTTCGGTTTTACTGTATCCCTTCGACCTTCTTATTGACGATGAAACACAGAAATTGCATCGGAATTAAATACAAAAGGCACAATGCCGACTTAAGTACAGGAAGTCTGACCCTTCCTACTGTCAATGATTTGAACCATTCCTGTGACACTTGTTATAGATTCCGATGCTTCACTTCAGGTTTACTGTATCCCTCTGATCTTCTTATTGACGATGAAACACAGAAATTGCATCGAAAATAAATACAAAAGGCACAATGTCGAATTAAGTACAAGAAGACTGACTCTACTTACTGTCTATGTTTAGAAGCATTCTTGTGACACTAGTTATAGATTCCGATGCTTCACTCCAATTTTACTGTATCCCTTGGACCTTCTTATTGACGATGAAACACAGAAATTGCATCAGAATTAAATACAAAAGTAACATTGCCGACTTCAGTACAAGAAGACTGACTCTTCTTACTGACTATGACTTGAACCGTTCCTGTGACACTAGTTATAGATTCCGATGCTTCACTTCAGGTTTAATGTATCCCTTGGACCTTGTTATTGACGATGAAACACAGAAATTGCATCTGAATTAAACACAAAAGGCACAATGCCGACTTAAGTACAAAAAGACTGGCTCCTCTTACCAGCTATGTTTTGAACCATTCCTGTGACACTAGTTATAGATTCCGATGCTTCATTTCAGGTATACTGTATCCCTCTGACCTTCCTATTGACGATGAAACACAGAAATTGCATCGGAATTAAATACAAAAGGCACAATGCCGACTTCAGTACAAGAAGACTGATTTTTTTTACTGACTATGTTTTGAACCATTCCTGTGACACTAGTTATAAATTCGGATGCTTCACTTCAGGTTTACTGTATCCCTCTGACCTTCTTATTGACGATAAACACAGAAATTGCATCGGAATAAAATAGAAAAGGCACAATGCCGACTTAAGTACAAGACGACTGACTTTTCTTACTGTCTATGCTTTGAACCGTTCCTGTGACACTAGTTGTAGATTCCGATGCTTCACTTCAGGTTTACTGTATCATTTGGACCTTCTTATTGACGATGAAACACAGAAATTGCATCGGAGTTAAATACAAAAGGCACAATGCCGACGTAAGTACAAGAAGACTGACTCTTCTTACTGACTATGCTTTGAACCATTCCTGACACTAGTTATAGATCCCGATGCTTCACTTCAGGTTTACTGTATCCCTATGACCTTCTTATTGACGAGGAAACACAGAAATTGCATCGGAATTAAATAGAAACGCCACAGTGCTAACTTAAGTACGAGAAGACTGACTCTTCTTACTGGCTATGTTTTGAACCATTCCTGTGACACTAGTTATAGATTCCGATGCTTGACTTCGGTTTTACTGTATCCCTTCGACCTTCTTATTGACGATGAAACACAGAAATTGCATCGGAATTAAATACAAAACGCAAAATGCAGACTTAAGTACAAGAAGAGTGACCCTTCGTACAGTCTATGATTTGAACCATTCCTGTGACACTAGTTACAGATTCCGATGCTTTACTTCAGGTTTACTGTATCCCTTGGACCTTCTAATTGACGATGAAACACAGAAATTAGATCGTAATCAAATAGAAAATGCACAATTCCGACTTAAGTACATGAAGACTGATTCTTCTTACTGTCTATAATTTGAACCATTCCTGTGACACTAGATATATCTTCCGATGCTTCACTTCAGGTTTACTGTAACCCTCTGGACCTTCATATTGACGATAAACACAGAAATTGCATCGGAATAAAATAGAAAAGGCACAATGCCGACTTAAGTACAAGACGACTGACATTTCTTACTGTGTATGTTTTGAACCGTTCCTGTGACACTAGTTGTAGATTCCTATGCTTCACGTCAGGTTTACTGAATCATTTGGACCTTCTTATTGACGATGAATCACAGAAATTGCATCGGAGTTAAATACAAAAGGCACAATGCCGACTTAAGTACAAGAAGACTGACTCTTCTTACTGACTATGTTTTGAACCATTACTGTGACACTAGTTATAGATCCCGATGCTTCACTTCAGGTTTACTGTATCCCTCTGACCATCTTATTGACTAGGAAACACAAAAATTGCATCGGAATTAAATAGATACGCCACAGTGCCTACTTAAGTACGAGAAGACTGACTCTTCTTACTGGCCATGTTTTGAACCATTCCTGTGACACTAGTTATAGATTCCGATGCTTGACTTCGGTTTTACTGTATCCCTTGGACCTTCTAATTGACGATGAAACACAGAAATTGCATCGGAATTAAATACAAAAGGCACAATGCCGACTTCAGTACAAGAAGACTGATTTATTTTACTGACTATGTTTTGAACCATTCCTGTGACACTAGTTATAGATTCGGATGCTTCACTTCAGGTTTACTGTATCCCTCTGACCTTCTTATTGACGATAAACACAGAAATTGCATCGGAATAAAATAGAAAAGGCACAATGCCGACTTAAGTACAAGACGACTGACTTTTCTTACTGTCTATGCTTTGAACCGTTCCTGTGACACTAGTTGTAGATTCCGATGCTTCACTTCGGGTTTACTGTATCATTTGGACCTTCTTATTGACGATGAAACACAGAAATTGCATCGGAGTTAAATACAAAAGGCACAATTCCGACTTAAGTACAAGAAGACTGACTCTTCTTACTGAGTATGCTTTGAACCATTCCTGTGACACTAGTTATAGATCCCGATGCTTCACTTCCGGTTTACTATATCCCTATGACCTTCTTATTGACGAGGAAACACAGAAATTGCATCGGAATTAAATAGATACGCCATAGTGCCTACTTAAGTACGAGAAGATTGACGCTTCTTACTGGCTATGTTTTGACCATTCCTGTGACACTAGTTATAGATTCCGATGCTTGACTTCGGTTTTACTGTATCCCTTCGACCTTCTTATTGACGATGAAACACAGAAATTGCATCGGAATTAAATACAAAAGGCACAATGCCGACTTAAGTACAAGACGACTGACTTTTCTTACTGTCTATGCTTTGAACCATTCCTGTGACACTAGTTATATATTCCGATGCTTCAATTCAGGTTTACTGTATCCCTTGGACCTTCTTATTGACGATGAAACACAGAAATTTCATCGGAATTAAATACAAAAGTCACAATGCCGACTTAAGTACAGGAAGACTGACCCTTCCTACTGTCAATGTTCTGAACCATTCCTGTGACACTTGTTATAGATTCCGATGCTTCACTTCAGGTTTACTGTATCCCTCTGATCTTCTTATTGACGATGAAACACAGAAATTGCATCGAAAATAAATTCAAAAGGCACAATGCCGAATTAAGTACAAGAAGACTGACTCTTCTTACTGTCTATGTTTAGAAGCATTCTTGTGACACTAGTTATAGATTCCGATGCTTCACTTCAGATTTACTGCATCCCTTGGACCCTCTTATTGACGACGAAACACAGAAATTGCATCGGAATTAAATACAAAAGGCACAATGCCGACTTCAGTACAAGAAGACTGATTTTTTTTACTGACTATGTTTTGAACCATTCCTGTGACACTAGTTATAGATTCAGATGCTTCACTTCAGGTTTACTGTAACCCTCTGGACCTTCTTATTGACGACAAACACAGAAATTGCATCGGAATAAAATAGAAAAGGCACAATGCCGACTTAAGTACAAGACGACTGACATTTCTTACTGTGTATGTTTTGAACCGTTCCTGTGACACTAGTTGTAGATTCCTATGCTTCACTTCAGGTTTACTGTATCACTTGGACCTTCTTATTGACGATGAATCACAGAAATTGCATCGGAATTAAATACAAAAGGCACAATGCCGACTTCAGTACAAGAAGACTGATTTTTTTTACTGACTATGTTTTGAACAATTCCTGTGACACTAGTTATAGATTCGGATGCTTCACTTCAGGTTTACTGTATCCCTCTGACCTTCTTATTGACGATGAAACACAGAAATTGCATCGGAATTTAATACAAAAGGCACAATGCCGACTTAAGTACAAGAAGACTGACCCTTCTTTCACTCTATGTTTTGAACCATTCCTGTGACACTAGTTATAGATTCCGATGCTTAACTTCAGGTTTACTGTATCCCTTGGACCTTCTTATTGACGATGAAACACAGAAATTGCATCGTAATTAAATAGAAAATGCACAATGCCGACTTAAGTACATGAAGACTGATTCTTCTTACTGTCGATATTTTGAACCATTCCTGTGGCACCAGTTATAGCTTCCGATGCTTCACTTCAGGTTTACTGTATCCCTTGGACCCTCTTATTGACGATGAAACACAGAAATTTCATAGGAATTAAATACAAAAGGCACAATACTGACTTAAGTACTATAAGACTGACTCTTCTTACTGTCTATGCTTTGAACCATTCCTGTGACACTAGTTATATATTCTGATGCCTCACTTCAGGTTTACTGTATCCCGGTGGACCTTCTTATTGTCGATGAAACACAGAAATTGCATAGGAATTAAATGCAAAAGGCATAATGCCGACCTACGTACAAGAAGACTGACCCTTCCTACTGTCAATGGTTCAAATGGTTCAAATGGCTCTGAGCACTATGGGACTCAACTGCTGAGGTCATTAGTCCCCTAGAACTTAGAACTAGTTAAACCTAACTAACCTAAGGACATCACAAACATCCATGCCCGAGGCAGGATTCGAACCTGCGACCGAAGCGGTCTTGCGGTTCCAGACTGCAGCGCCTTTAACCGCACGGCCACTTCTACTGTCAATGCTTTGAACCATTCCTGTGACACTTGTTATAGATTCCGATGCTTCACTTCAGGTTTACTGTATCCCTCTGATCTTCTTATTGACGATGAAACACAGAAATTGCATCGAAAATAAATACAAAAGGCACAATGCCGACTTAAGAACAAGAAGACTGACTCTTCTTACTGTCTATGTTTTGAACCATTCCTGTGACACTAGTTATAGATTCCGATGCTTCACTTCAGGTTTACTGTATCCCTTGGACCTACTTATTGACGATGAAACACAGAAATTGCATCGGAATTAAATAGAAAAGGCAAAATGCCGACTTAAGTACAAGACGACTGACTTTTCTTACTGTCTATGTTTTGAACCATTCCTGTGACACTAGTTATAGATTCCGATGCTTCACTTCCGGTTTACTGTTTCCCTTGGACCTTCTCGTTGACGATGAAACACAGAAATTGCATCGGATTTAAATACAAAAGGCACAATACCGACTTAAGTACAAGAAGACTGACTCTTCTTACTGACTATGTTTTGAACCATTCCTGTGACACTAGTTATAGATCCCGATGCTTCACTTCCCGTTTATTGTATCCCTCCGACCTTCTTATTGACGAGGAAACACAGAAATGGTATCGGAATTAAATAGAAACGCCACAATGCCTACTAAGGTACAAGAAGACTGACTCTTCTTACTGGCTATGTTTTGAACCATTCCTGTGACACTAGTTATAGATTCTGATGCTTGACTTTCGTTTTACTGTATCCCTTGGACCTTCTTACTGACGATGAATCACAGAAAATGCATCGGAATTAAATGCAAAAGGCACAATGCCGACTTAAGTACAAGAGGACTGACCCTTATTAATGTCTATGTTTTGAACCATTCCTGTGACACTAGTTACAGATTCCGATGCTTCACTTCAGGTTTACTGTATCCCTCTGACCTTCTTATTGACGATGAAACACAGGACTTGCATCGGAATTAAATACAAAAGGCACAAAGCCGACTTAAGTACAAGAAGACTGACTCTTTTTACTGACTATGTTTTGAACCATTCCTGTGACACTAGTTATAGATTGCAACGCTTCACTTCATGTTTACTGTATCCCTCTGACCTTCTTATTGACGATGAAACACAGAAATTGCATCGGAATTAAATACCAAAGGCACATTACCGACTTAAGTACAAGAAAACTGACTCTTCTTACTGACTATGTTTCGGACCATTCCTTTGACACTAGTCATAGAATCCGATGCTTAACTTCAGGATTACTGTATCCCTCTGACCTTCTTATTGACGATGAAACACAGAAATTGCATCGGAATTAAATACAAAAGGCACAATGCCGACTTAAGTGCAAGAAGACTGACTCTTCTTACTGACTATGTTTTGAACCATTCCTGTGACACTAGTTATAGATTCCGATGCTTAACTTCCGGTTTACTGTTTCCCTTGGACCTTCTTATTGACGATGAAACACAGAAATTGCATCGGAGTTAAATACAAAAGGCACAATGCCGACGTAAGTACAAGAAGACTGACTCTTCTTACTGACTATGCTTTGAACCATTCCTGACACTAGTTATAGATCCCGATGCTTCACTTCAGGTTTACTGTATCCCTATGACCTTCTTATTGACGAGTAAACACAGAAATTGCATCGGAATTAAATAGAAACGCCACAGTGCTAACTTAAGTACGAGAAGACTGACTCTTCTTACTGGCTATGTTTTGAACCATTCCTGTGACACTAGTTATAGATTCCGATGCTTGACTTCGGTTTTACTGTATCCCTTCGACCTTCTTATTGACGATGAAACACAGAAATTGCATCGGAATTAAATACAAAACGCAAAATGCAGACTTAAGTACAAGAAGAGTGACCCTTCTTACAGTCTATGATTTGAACCATTCCTGTGACACTAGTTACAGATTCCGATGCTTTACTTCAGGTTTACTGTATCCCTTGGACCTTCTAATTGACGATGAAACACAGAAATTAGATCGTAATCAAATAGAAAATGCACAATTCCGACTTAAGTACATGAAGACTGATTCTTCTTACTGTCTATGTTTTGAACCATTCCTGTGACACTAGATATATCTTCCGATGCTTCACTTCAGGTTTACTGTAACCCTCTGGACCTTCATATTGACGATAAACACAGAAATTGCATCGGAATAAAATAGAAAAGGCACAATGCCGACTTAAGTACAAGACGACTGACATTTCTTACTGTGTATGTTTTGAACCGTTCCTGTGACACTAGTTGTAGATTCCTATGCTTCACGTCAGGTTTACTGAATCATTTGGACCTTCTTATTGACGATGAATCACAGAAATTGCATCGGAGTTAAATACAAAAGGCACAATGCCGACTTAAGTACAAGAAGACTGACTCTTCTTACTGACTATGTTTTGAACCATTACTGTGACACTAGTTATAGATCCCGATGCTTCACTTCAGGTTTACTGTATCCCTCTGACCATCTTATTGACTAGGAAACACAAAAATTGCATCGGAATTAAATAGATACGCCACAGTGCCTACTTAAGTACGAGAAGACTGACTCTTCTTACTGGCCATGTTTTGAACCATTCCTGTGACACTAGTTATAGATTCCGATGCTTGACTTCGGTTTTACTGTATCCCTTGGACCTTCTAATTGACGATGAAACACAGAAATTGCATCGGAATTAAATACAAAAGGCACAATGCCGACTTCAGTACAAGAAGACTGATTTATTTTACTGACTATGTTTTGAACCATTCCTGTGACACTAGTTATAGATTCGGATGCTTCACTTCAGGTTTACTGTATCCCTCTGACCTTCTTATTGACGATAAACACAGAAATTGCATCGGAATAAAATAGAAAAGGCACAATGCCGACTTAAGTACAAGACGACTGACTTTTCTTACTGTCTATGCTTTGAACCGTTCCTGTGACACTAGTTGTAGATTCCGATGCTTCACTTCAGGTTTACTGTATCATTTGGACCTTCTTATTGACGATGAAACACAGAAATTGCATCGGAGTTAAATACAAAAGGCACAATGCCGACTTAAGTACAAGAAGACTGACTCTTCTTACTGAGTATGCTTTGAACCATTCCTGTGACACTAGTTATAGATCCCGATGCTTCACTTCAGGTTTACTATATCCCTATGACCTTCTTATTGACGAGGAAACACAGAAATTGCATCGGAATTAAATAGATACGCCATAGTGCCTACTTAAGTACGAGAAGATTGACGCTTCTTACTGGCTATGTTTTGACCATTCCTGTGACACTAGTTATAGATTCCGATGCTTGACTTCGGTTTTACTGTATCCCTTCGACCTTCTTATTGACGATGAAACACAGAAATTGCATCGGAATTAAATACAAAAGGCACAATGCCGACTTAAGTACAAGACGACTGACTTTTCTTACTGTCTATGCTTTGAACCATTCCTGTGACACTAGTTATATATTCCGATGCTTCAATTCAGGTTTACTGTATCCCTTGGACCTTCTTATTGACGATGAAACACAGAAATTTCATCGGAATTAAATACAAAAGTCACAATGCCGACTTAAGTACAGGAAGACTGACCCTTCCTACTGTCAATGTTCTGAACCATTCCTGTGACACTTGTTATAGATTCCGATGCTTCACTTCAGGTTTACTGTATCCCTCTGATCTTCTTATTGACGATGAAACACAGAAATTGCATCGAAAATAAATACAAAAGGCACAATGCCGAATTAAGTACAAGAAGACTGACTCTTCTTACTGTCTATGTTTAGAAGCATTCTTGTGACACTAGTTATAGATTCCTATGCTTCACTTCAGGTTTACTGTAACCCTCTGGACCTTCTTATTGACGATAAATACAGAAATTGCATCGGAATAAAATAGAAAAGGCACAATGCCGACTTAAGTACAAGACGACTGACATTTCTTACTGTGTATGTTTTGAACCGTTCCTGTGACACTAGTTGTAGATTCCTATGCTTCACTTCAGGTTTACTGTATCACTTGGACCTTCTTATTGACGATGAATCACAGAAATTGCATCGGAGTTAATTACAAAAGGCACAATGCCGACTTAAGTACAAGAAGACTGACTCTTCTTACTGACTATGTTTGAACCATTACTGTGACACTAGTTATAGATCCCGATGCTTCACTTCAGGTTTACTGTATCCCTCTGACCATCTTATTGACGAGGAAACACAAAAATTGCATCGGAATTAAATAGATACGCAACAGTGCCTACTTAAGTACGAGAAGACTGACTCTTCTTACTGGCTATGTTTTGAACCATTCCTTTGACACTAGTTATAGATTCCGATGCTTGACTTCGGTTTTACTGTATCCCTTGGACCATCTAATTGACGATGACACACAGAAATTGCATCGGAATTAAATACAAAAGGCACAATGCCGACTTCAGTACAAGAAAACTGATTTTTTTTACTGACTATGTTTTGAACAATTCCTGTGACACTAGTTATAGATTCGGATGCTTCACTTCAGGTTTACTGTATCCCTCTGACCTTCTTATTGACGATGAAACACAGAAATTGCATCGGAATTTAATACAAAAGGCACAATGCCGACTTAAGTACAAGAAGACTGACCCTTCTTTCACTCTATGTTTTGAACCATTCCTGTGACACTAGTTATAGATTCCGATGCTTAACTTCAGGTTTACTGTATCCCTTGGACCTTCTTATTGACGATGAAACACAGAAATTGCATCGTAATTAAATAGAAAATGCACAATGCCGACTTAAGTACATGAAGACTGATTCTTCTTACTGTCGATATTTTGAACCATTCCTGTGGCACCAGTTATAGCTTCCGATGCTTCACTTCAGGTTTACTGTATCCCTTGGACCCTCTTATTGACGATGAAACACAGAAATTTCATAGGAATTAAATACAAAAGGCACAATACTGACTTAAGTACTATAAGACTGACTCTTCTTACTGTCTATGCTTTGAACCATTCCTGTGACACTAGTTATATATTCTGATGCCTCACTTCAGGTTTACTGTATCCCGGTGGACCTTCTTATTGTCGATGAAACACAGAAATTGCATAGGAATTAAATACAAAAGGCATAATGCCGACCTACGTACAAGAAGACTGACCCTTCCTACTGTCAATGGTTCAAATGGTTCAAATGGCTCTGAGCACTATGGGACTCAACTGCTGAGGTCATTAGTCCCCTAGAACTTAGAACTAGTTAAACCTAACTAACCTAAGGACATCACAAACATCCATGCCCGAGGCAGGATTCGAACCTGCGACCGAAGCGGTCTTGCGGTTCCAGACTGCAGCGCCTTTAACCGCACGGCCACTTCTACTGTCAATGCTTTGAACCATTCCTGTGACACTTGTTATAGATTCCGATGCTTCACTTCAGGTTTACTGTATCCCTCTGATCTTCTTATTGACGATGAAACACAGAAATTGCATCGAAAATAAATACAAAAGGCACAATGCCGACTTAAGAACAAGAAGACTGACTCTTCTTACTGTCTATGTTTTGAACCATTCCTGTGACACTAGTTATAGATTCCGATGCTTCACTTCAGGTTTACTGTATCCCTTGGACCTACTTATTGACGATGAAACACAGAAATTGCATCGGAATTAAATAGAAAAGGCAAAATGCCGACTTAAGTACAAGACGACTGACTTTTCTTACTGTCTATGTTTTGAACCATTCCTGTGACACTAGTTATAGATTCCGATGCTTCACTTCCGGTTTACTGTTTCCCTTGGACCTTCTCATTGACGATGAAACACAGAAATTGCATCGGATTTAAATACAAAAGGCACAATACCGACTTAAGTACAAGAAGACTGACTCTTCTTACTGACTATGATTTGAACCATTCCTGTGACACTAGTTATAGATCCCGATGCTTCACTTCCCGTTTATTGTATCCCTCCGACCTTCTTATTGACGAGGAAACACAGAAATGGTATCGGAATTAAATAGAAACGCCACAATGCCTACTAAGGTACAAGAAGACTGACTCTTCTTACTGGCTATGTTTTGAACCATTCCTGTGACACTAGTTATAGATTCTGATGCTTGACTTTCGTTTTACTGTATCCCTTGGACCTTCTTACTGACGATGAATCACAGAAAATGCATCGGAATTAAATGCAAAAGGCACAATGCCGACTTAAGTACAAGAGGACTGACCCTTATTAATGTCTATGTTTTGAACCATTCCTGTGACACTAGTTACAGATTCCGATGCTTCACTTCAGGTTTACTGTATCCCTCTGACCTTCTTATTGACGATGAAACACAGGACTTGCATCGGAATTAAATACAAAAGGCACAAAGCCGACTTAAGTACAAGAAGACTGACTCTTTTTACTGACTATGTTTTGAACCATTCCTGTGACACTAGTTATAGATTGCAACGCTTCACTTCATGTTTACTGTATCCCTCTGACCTTCTTATTGACGATGAAACACAGAAATTGCATCGGAATTAAATACAAAAGGCACATTACCGACTTAAGTACAAGAAAACTGACTCTTCTTACTGACTATGTTTCGGACCATTCCTGTGACACTAGTCATAGAATCCGATGCTTAACTTCAGGATTACTGTATCCCTCTGACCTTCTTATTGACGATGAAACACAGAAATTGCATCGGAATTAAATACAAAAGGCACAATGCCGACTTAAGTGCAAGAAGACTGACTCTTCTTACTGACTATGTTTTGAACCATTCCTGTGACACTAGTCATAGATTCCGATGCTTAACTTCAGGATTACTGTATCCCTTGGACCTTCTTATTGACGATGAAACACAGAAATTGCATCGGAATTAAATACAAAAGGCACAATGCCGACTTAGGTACAAGAAGAATGACTTTTCTTACTGTCTATGATTTGAACCATTCCTGTGACACTAGTTATAAATTCCGATGCTTCAATTCAGGTCTACTGTATCCCTTGGACCTTCTTATTGACGATGAAACACAGAAATTTCATCGGAATTAAATACAAAAGGCACAATGCCGACTTAAGTACAAGAAGACTGACTCTTCTTACTGACATTGTTTTGAAGCATTCCTGTGACACTAGTTATAGATTCCGATGCTTCACATCAGATTGACTGTATCCCTCTGACCATCTTATGTACGATGAAACACAGAAATTGCATCGGAATTAAATACAAAAGGCACAATGCCGACTTATGAACATGTAGATTGACTTTTCCTACTGTCTATGATTTGAAATATTTCTGTGACACTAGCCATAGAACCTGATCGTTCATTTCAGGTTTACTGTATCCCTCTGACCTTCTTAGTGACGATGAAACACAGAAATTGCATCGGAATTAAATACAAAAAGCGCAATGCCGAATAAAGTACAAGAAGACTGACTCTTCTTCTTGTCTACGTTATGAACCATTCCTGTGACACTAGTTATAGATTCCGATGCTTCACTTCAGGTATACTGTATCTCTAGGACCTTCTTATTGACGATGAAACACAGAAATTGCATCGGAATTAAATAGAAAGGGCACAATGCCGACTTAAATACAAGAAGACTGACTCTTCTTACTGTCTATGTATTGAACCATCCCTGTGACAGTAGATATAGATTCCGATGCTTCACTCCAGGTTTACTGTGTCCCTTGGACCTACTTATTGACGATGAAACACAGAAATTGCATCGGAATTAAATACAATAGGAACAATGTCGACTTAAGTACATGTAGACTAACTCTTCCTACTGTCTATGTTTTGAATTATTCCTGTGACACTAGTTTTAATTCCGATGCTTAACTTCAGGATTACTGTATCAGTTGAACCTTCCTATTGACGATGAAACACAGAAATTGCATCGGAAATAAATACAAAAGGCACAATGCCGACTTAAGTACAAGGAGACTGACTCTTCTTACTGTCTAAGTTTTGAACCATCCCTGTGACACTAGTTATAGATTCCGATGCTTCACTCCAGGTTAACTGTATCCCTTGGCCCTTCTTATTGACGATGAAACACAGAAATATCATCGGATTTATATACAAAAGGCACAATGCTGACTTAAGTACTAGAAGACTGACTCTTCTTACTGACTATGACTTGAACCGATCCTGTGACACTAGTTATAGATTCCGATGCTTCACTTCAGGTATACTGTATCCCTAGGACCTTCTTATTGACGATGAAACACAGAAATTGCATCGGAATTAAATAGAAAGGGCACAATGCCGACTTAAGAACATGAAGACTGACTCTAATTACTGTCTATGTTTTGAACCATTCCTGTGACACTAGTTATAGTTTTCGATGCTTCCCTTCAGGTTTACTGTATCATTTGGACCTTCCTATTGACGATGAAACACAGAAATTGCATCCGAATTAAATACAAAAGCACAATACCGACTTAAGTACAAGAAGACTGACTCATCTTACTGTCCATGTTTTGAACCATTCCTGTGACACTAGTTATAGATTCCTATGCTTCGCTTCAGGTTTATTGTATCCCTTGGACCTTCTTATTGACGATGAATCTCAGAAATTGCATCGGAATAATATACAAAAGGCACATGCCGACTTAAGTACAAGAAGACTGACTCTTCCTACTGTCAATGTTTTGAACCATTCCTGTCACACTAGTAATACATTCCGATGCTTCACTTCAGGTTTACTGTATCCCTCTGATCTTCTTATTAACGATAAACACAGATATTGCATCGGAATAAAATAGAAAAGGCACAATGCCGACTTAAGTACAAGACGACTGACTTTTCTTACTGTCTAAGTTTTGAACCATTCCTGTGACACTAGTTGTAGATTCCGATGCTTCACTTCAGGTTTACTGTATCATTTGGACCTTCTTATTGACGATGAAACACAGAAATTGCATCGGAGTTAAATACAAAAGGCACAATGCCGACTTAAGTACAAGAAGACTGACCCTCCTAACAGTCTATGTTTGAACCATTCCTGTGACACTAGTTATAGATTCCGATGCTTAACTTCAGGTTTACTGTATCCCTTGGACCTTTTTATTGATGAGGAAACACAACAAAAGTGCATCGGAATTAAACATATACGCCACAGTGCCTACTTAAGTAGGAGAATACTGACTCTACTTACTGGCTATGTATTGAAACATTCCTGTGACACTAGTTATAGATTCCGATGCTTGACTTCGGTTTTACTGTATCCCTTGGACCTTCTTATTCACGATGAAACACAGAAATTGCATCGGAATTAAATACAAAAGGCACAATGCCGACTTAAGTACAAGAAGACTGACCCTCCTAACAGTCTATGTTTGAACCATTCCTGTGACACTAGTTATAGATTCCGATGCTTAACTTCAGGTTTACTGTATCCCTTGGACCTTCTTATTGACGATGAAACACAGAAATTGCATCGTAATTAAATAGAAAATGCACAATGCCGACTTAAGTACATGAAGACTGATTCTTCTTACTGTCTATGTTTTGAACCATTCCTGTGACACTAGTTATAGATTCCGATGCTTCACTTCAGGTTTACTGTATCCGTTGGACCTTCTTATTGACGATGAAACACAGAATTTGCATAGGAATAAAATAAAAAAGGACAATGCCGACTTAAGTACAAGAAGACTGACCCTTCCTACTGTCAATGTTTTGAACCATTCCTTTGTCACTTGTTATAGACTCCGATGATACACTTCAGGTTTACTGTATCCCTCTGATCATCTTATTGACGATGAAACACAGAAATTGCATCGAAAATAAAGACAAAAGGCACAATGCCGACTTAAGTACAAGAAGACTGACTCTTCATACTGTCTATGTTTTGAACCATTCCTGTGACACTAGTTATAGATTCCGATGCTTAGAGAGTAAGAAGAGTCAGTCTTCTTGTACTTAAGTCGGCATTGTGACATTTCTATTTAATTCCGATGCAATTTTTTGTGTTTCATCGTCAATAAGAAGGTCAGAGGGATACAGTAAGCATGAAGTGAAGCGTTGCAATCTATAACTAGTGTCACAGGAATGGTTCAAAACATAGTCAGTAAACAGAGTCAGTCTTCATGTACTTAAGTCGGCATTGTGCCTTTTGTATTTAATTCCGATGCAAGTTGTGTGTTTCATCGTCGATAAGAAGGTCAGAGGGATACAGTAAACTTGAAGTGAAGCATCGGAATCTGTAACTAGTGTCACAGGAATGGTTCAAAGCATAGACATTAAGAAGGGTCAGTCTTCTTGTACTTAAGTCGGCATTGTGCCTTTTGCATTTAATTCCGATGCAAACACAGAAATTGCATCGGAATTAAATAGAAAAGGGACAATGCCGACTTAAGTACAAGACGACTGACTTTTCTTACTGTCTGTGTTTTGAACCATTCCTGTGACACTAGTTATAAATTCCAATGCTTCACTTCCGGTTTACTGTATCCCTTGGACCTTCTCATTGACGATGAAACACAGAAATTGCATCGGATTTAAATACAAAAGGCACAATACCGACTTAAGTACAAGAAGACTGACTCATCTTACTGACTATGTTTTGAACCATACCTGTGACACTAGTTATAGATCCCGATGCTTCACTTCCGGTTTATTGTATCCCCCCGACCTTCTTATTGATGAGGAAACACAGAAATTGTATCGGAATTAAATAGAAACGCCACAATGCCTACTAAGGTACAAGAAGACTGACTCTTCTTACTGGCTATGTTTTGAACCATTCCTGTGACACTAGTTCTAGATTCTGATGCTTGACTTCCGTTTTACTGTATCCCTTGGACCTTGCTACTGACGATGAAACACAGAAATTGCATCGGAATTAAATGCAAAAGGCACAATGCCGACTTAAGTACAAGAAGACTGACCCTTCTTAATGTCTATGCTTTGAACCATTCCTGTGACACTAGTTATAGATTCCGATGCTTCACTTCAGGTTTACTGTATCCCTCTGACCTTCTTATCGACGATGAAACACACAACTTGCATCGGAATTAAATAGAAAAGGCACAATGCCGACTTAAGTACAAGACGACTGACTTTTCTTACAGTCTATGTTTTGAACCGTTCCTGTGACACTAGTTATAGATTCCGATGCTTCACTCAAGGTTTACTGTGTCCCTTGGACCTACTTATTGACGATGAAACACAAAAATTGCATCGGAATTAAATATAATAGGAACAATGTCGACTTCAGTACAGGTAGACTGACTCTTCCTACGGTCTATGCTTTTAACCATTCCTGTGACACTAGTTTTAGATTCCGATGCTTAACTTCAGGATTACTTTATCCCTTGGTCCTTCTTATTGACGACGAAACACAGAAATTGCATCGGAATTAAATACAAAAGGCACAATGCCGACTTATGTACAAGAAGACTGACTCTTCTTACTGACTTTGTTTTGAACCATTCCTGTGACACTAGTTATAGATTCCGATGCTTCACTTCAGGTTTACTGTATCCCTTGGACCTTCATATTGACGATGAAACACAGTAATTGCATCGGAATTAAATACAAAAGGCACAATGCCGACTTATGTACAAGAAGACTGACTCTTCCTACTGTCTATGATTTGAACCATTTCTGTGACGCTAGTTATAGAGTCCGATGCTTCACTTCAGGTTTACTGTATCCCTTGGACCTTCTTATTGAGGGTGAAACAAAGAACATGCATCGGAATTAAATAGAAAAGGAATTAAATGGAAAAGGAACAATGCCGACTTAAGTACAAGAAGACTGACTCTTCTTACTGACTTTGTTTTGAAGCATTCCTGTGACACTAGTTTTAGATTCCGATGCTTCACATCAGGTTTACTGTATCCCTCTGACCATCTTATGTACGATGAAACACAGAAATTGCATCGGAATTAAATACAAAAGTCACAATGCCGACTTATGTACATGTAGATTGACTTTTCCTACTGTCTATGATTTGAACCATTCCTGTGACACTAGTCATAGAATCCAATGGTTCGTTTCAGGTTTACTGTATCCCTGTGACCTTCTTAGAGACGATGAAACACAGAAATTGCATCGGATTTAAATACAAAAAGCGCAATGCCGAATAAAGTACAAGAAGACTGACTCTTCTTCCTGTCTACGTTTTGAACCATTCCTGTGACACTAGTTATAAACTCCGATGCTTCACTCTAGGTTTACTGTATCCCTTGGACCTTCTTATTGACAATGAAACACAGAAATTGCATCGGAAATAAATACAAAAGGCACAATGCCGACTTAAGTACAAGAAGACTGACTCTTCCTACTGTCTATGTTTTGAACCATTCCTGTGACACTAGTTTTAATTCCGATGCTTAACTTCAGGATTACTGTATCCCTTGGCCCTTCTTATTGACGATGACACACAGAAATTGCATCGGAAATAAATACAAAAGGCACAATGCCGACTTAAGTACAAGAAGGCTGACTCTTCTTACTGTCTATGTTTTGAACCATCCCTGTGACACAAGTTATACATTCCGATGCTTCACTCCAGGTTAACTGTATCCCTTGGTCCTTCTTATTGACGATGAAACACAGAAATTGCATCGGATTTAAATACAAAAGACACAATGCCGACTTAAGTACATGAAGACTGAGTCTTCTTACTGATTATGATTTGAGCCATTCCTGTGACACTTAAATTCCGATGATTCACTTCAGGTTTACTGCATCCCTTGGACCTTCTTATTGACAATGAAATACAAAAATTACATCGGAATTAAACACAAAAGGCACAACGCAGAATTAAGTACAAGAAGACTGACTCTTCTTACTGACTATGTTTTGAACCATATCTGTGACACTAGTTATAGATTCCGATGCTTCACTTCAGGATTACTGTATCCCTTGGACCTTCTTACTGACGATGAAACACAGATATTGCATCGGAATTAAATGGAAAAGGAACAATGCCGACTTAAGTACAAGAAGACTGTCTCTTCTTACTGTTTATGTTTTGAACCATTCCCGTGACACTAGTTTTGGATTCCGATGCATCACTTCAGGTTTACTGTATCCCTTGGACCTTCTTATTGACGATGAAACACAGAAATTGCATCGGAATTTAATAGAAAAGGCACAATGAAAACTAAAGTAAAAGAAGACTGACTCTTCTTTCAGTCTATGTTTTAACCATTCCTGTGACAGTACTTATAGATTCCGATGCTTAACTCCAGGTTTACTGTATGCCTTGGACCTTCTTATTGACGATGAAACACAGAAATTGCATCGGAATTAAATACAAAAGGCACAACGCCGACTTAAGTACAAGAAGACTGACTCTTCTTACTGTCTATGTTTTGGACCATTCCATTGACACTAGTTATAGATTCCGATGCTTCACTCCAGGTCTACTGTATCCCTTGGACCTTCTTATTGACGATGAAACACAGAAATTGCATCGGAATTAAATAGAAAAGGCACAATGCCGACTTAAGTACAAGAAGACTGACTCTTCTTACCGACTATGTTTTGAACCATTCCTGTGACACTAGTTATAGATTCCGATACTTCACTTCAGGTTTACTGTATCTCTTGGACCTTCTTATTGACGATGAAACACAGAAATGGCATCGGAATTATATACAAAAGGCAAAATGCCGACTTAAGTACAAGAATACTGACCCTTCTTACTGTCTTCGTTATGAACCATTCCTGTGACACTAGTTATAGATTCCGATGCTTCACTTCAAGTTTACTGTATCCCTCTGACCTTCTTATTGACGATGAAACACAGAAATTGCATCGGGATTAAATACAAAAGGCACAATGCCGACTTAAGTACAAGAAGACTGACACTTCGTACTGTCTATGTTTTGATCCATTCCTGTGACACTAGTTATAGATTCCGATGCTTCACTCCAGGTTTACTGTATTCCTTGGACCTTCTTGTAGACGATGAAACACAGAAATTGCATCGGAATTAAATACAAAATGCACAATGCCGAGGTAAGGACAAGAAGACTGACTCTTCTTACTGACTATGTTTTGAACCATTCCTGTGACACTAGTTATAGATTCCGATGCTTCACCCCAGGTTTACTGTATCCCTTGGACCATTCTATTGACGATGAAACACAGAAATTGCATCGGAATTAAAAAGAAAAGGCACAATGCCGACTTAAGTACAAGAAGACTGACTCTTTCTACTGACTATGTTTTGAACCATTCCTGTGACAGTAGTTATAGATTCCGATGCTTCACTTCAGGTTTACTGTATCCCTTGGACTTTCTTATTGACGATGAAACACAGAAATTGCATCGGAATTAAATACAAAAGGCGAAATGCGTACTTAAGTACACGAAGACTGACTCTTCTTACTTTCTATACTTTGAACCATTCCTGTGACACTAGTTATAGATTCCGATGCTTCACTCCAGGTTTACTGTATCCCTTGGTCCTTCTTATTGACGATGAAACACAGAAATTGCATCGGAATTAAATACAAAAGGCGAAATGCGTACTTAAGTACACGAAGACTGACTCTTCTTACTTTCTATACTTTGAACCATTCCTGTGACACTAGTTATAGATTCCGATGCTTCACTCCAGGTTTACTGTATCCCTTGGTCCTTCTTATTGACGATGAAACACAGAAATTGCATCGGAATTAAATACAAAAGGCACAATGCCGACTTAAGTACAAGAAGACTGACTCTTCCTACTGTCTATATTTTGAACCATTCCTGTGACACTAGTTATAGATTCCGATTCTTCACTTCAGGTTTACTGTATCCCTCTGACCTTATTGCCGATGAAACACAGAAATCGCATCGGAATTAAATAGAAAAGGCACAATGCCGACTTAAGTACAAGAAGACTGACTCTTTCTACTGACTATATTTTGAACCATTCCTGTAACACTAGTTATAGATTCCGATTCTTCACTTCAGGTTTACTGTATCCCTCTGACCTTTTTATTGACGATGAAACACAGATATTGCATCGGAATTAAATACAAAAGGCACAATGCCGACTTAAGGACAAGAAGACTGACCCTTTTTACTATCCATGCTTTGCACCATTCCTCTGACACTAGTTATAGATTCCGATGCTTCACTTCAGGTTTACTGTTTCCCTTGGACCTTCTTATTGACGATGAAACACAGAAATTGCATCGGAATTAAATACAAAAGGCACAATGCCGACTTATGTACAAGAAGACTGACTCTTCCTACTGTCTATGATTTGAACCATTTCTGTGACGCTAGTTATAGAGTCCGATGCTTCACTTCAGGTTTACTGTATCCCTTGGACCTTCTTATTGAGGGTGAAACACAGAACATGCATCGGAATTAAATAGAAAAGGCACAATGCTGACTTAAGTACAAGTAGACTGACTCTTCTTACTGTCTATGCTTTGAACCATTCCTGTGACACTAGTTATAGATTCCGATGCTTAACTTCAGGATTACTGTAACCCTCTGACCTTCTTAGTGACGATGAAACACAGAAATTGCATCGGAATTAAATACAAAAAGCACAATGCCGACTTAAGTACAAGAATACTGACTCATCTTACAGTCTATGATTTTCACCATTCCTGTGTCCGCCCCAGTAGCTGAGTGGTCAGCGTGACGGATTGCCGTCCTCTGGGCCCGGGTTCGATTCCCGGCTGGGTCGGAGATTTTCTCCGCTCAGGGACTGGGTGTTGTGTTGTGTTCATCATCATTTCATCCCCATCCGGCGTGCAGGTCGCCCAATGTGGCGCCGAATGTAATAAGACCTGCGATATGGCGGCCGGACCTGCCCCGCGAGGGGCCTCCCGGCCAATGACGCCAAACGCTCATCATCATCACCATTCCTGTGACACTAGTTATAGATTCCGATGCTTCACTTCAGGTTTAATGCATCCCTTGGACCTTGTTATTTACGATGAATCACAGATATTGCATCGGAATAAAATACAAAAGGCACAATGCCGACTTAAGTACAAGAAGACTGACTCTTCTTCCTGACCATGTTTTGAACCATTCCTGTGACACTAGCTGTAGATTCCGATGCTTCACTTCATGTTTACTGTATCCCTTGGACCTTCGTATTGACGATGAAACACAGAAATTGCATCGGAATTAAATACAAAAGGCACAATGCCGACTTAAGTACAAGAAGACTGACTCTTCCTACTGCCTATGTTTTGAACCATTACTGTGACACTAGTTATAGATTCCGATGCTTCACTCCAGGTTTACTGTATCCCTCTGACCTTCTTATTGATGGTGAAAAACAAAAATTGCATCGGAATTAAATACGAAAGGCACAATGCCAACTTAAGTACAAGAAGACTGACTCTTCTTCCTGACTATGTTTTGAACCATTCCTGTGACACTAGCTGTAGATTCCGATGCTTCACTTCAGGTTTGCTGTATCCCTTGGACCTTCTTATTGACGATGAAACACAGAAATTGCATCCGAATTAAATAGGAAAGGCTCAATGCCGACTTAAGTACTAGAAGACTGACTCTTCCTTTTGTCTATGTTTTGAACCATTCCTAAGACACTTGTTATAGATTCCAATGCTTCACTTCAGGTTTACTGTATCCCTTGGACCTTCTTATTGTCGATGAAACACAGAAATTGCATCGGAATTCAATACAAAAGGCACAAGGCTGACTTAACTACAAGAAGACTGACTCTTCTTACTGACTATGCTTTGAACCATTCCTGTGACTCTAGTTATAGATTCCGATGCTTAACTTCAGGATTACTGTATCCCTCTGACCTTCTTAGTGACGATGAAACACAGAAATTGCTTCGGAATTAAATACAAAAGGCACAATGCCGAATTAAGTACAAGAAGACTGACACTTCTTACTGTCTATGTTTTAACCATTCCTGTGACACTAGTTATAGACTCCGATGCTTCACTCCAGGTTTACTGTATCCCTTCGACCTTCTTATTGACGATGATACACAGAAATGCCATCGGAATTAAATACAAAAGGCACAATGCCGACTTAAGCACAAGAAGACTGACTCTTCTTACTGTCTATGCTTTGAACCATCCCTCTGACACTAGTTATAGATTCCGATGCTTCACTGCAGGCTTACGGTGTCCCTTAGACCTTCTTATTGACGATGAAACACAGAAATTACATCGGAATTAAATACAATAGGCACAATGCCGACTTGAGTACAAGAAGACTGACTCTTCCTACTGTCTATGTTTTGAACCATCCCTGTGACACTAGTTATAGTTTCCGATGCTTCACTCCAGGTTTACTGTATCCCTTGGTCCTTCTTATTGACGAAGAAACACAGAAATTGCATCGGAATTAAATACAAAAGGCACAATGCCGACTTAAGTACAAGAAGACTGACTCTTATTACTGACTCTGTTTTGGACCATTCCTGTGACACTAGTTATAAATTCCGATGCTTCACTTCGGGTTTACTGTATCCCTTGGACCATCTTATTGACGATGAAACACAGACATTGCATCGGATATAAATAGAAAAGGCACAATGTCGACTTAAGTACAAGAAGACTGACTCTTCTTACTGTCTATGTTTTGAACCATTCCTGTGACACTAGTTATAGATTCCGATGCTTCACTCCAGGTTTACCATATCCCTTGGACCTTCTTATTGACGATGAAACACAGAAATTGCATCGGAATTAAATAGAAAAGGCACAATGCCGACTTAAGTACAAGAAGACTGACGCTTCTTACTGACTATGCTTTGAACCATTCCTGTGACACTAGTTATAGATTCCGATGCTTCACTTCAGGTTTACTGTACACCTTGGACCTTCTTATTGACTATGAAACACAGAAATCGCATCGGAATTAAACACAAAAGGCACAATTTTGACTTAAGTACAAGAAGACTGACTCTTCCTACTGTCTATTTTTTGAACCATTCCTGTGACACTAGTTTTAGATTCCGATGCTTCAATTTAGGTTTACTGTATCCCTCTGACTTTATTGCCGATGAAACATAGAAATTGCATCGGAATTAAATACAAGAGACACAATGCCGACTTAAGGATAAGAGGACTGACCCTTCTTACTATCTATGTTTTGAACCAGTCCTGTGACACTAGTTATAGATTTCGATGCTTCACTTCCGATTTACTGTTTCCCTTGGACCTTCTTATTGACGATGAAACACAGAAATTGCATCGGAATTAAATACAAAAGGCACAATGCCGACTTATGTACAAGAAGACTGACTCTTCCTACGGTCTATGTTTTGAACCATTTCTGTGTCACTAGTTATAGAGTCCGATGCTTCACTTCAGGTTTACTGTATCCCTTGGACCTTCTTATTTACGGTGAAACACAGAAATTGCATTGGAATTACATACGAAAGGCACAATGCCAACTTTAGTTCAAGAAGACTGACTCTTCTTACTGACTACGTTTTGAACCATTCCTGTGACACTAGTTATAGATTCCGGTACTTCACTTCAGGTTTACTGTATCCTTCAGACCTTCTTATTGACGATTAAACACAGAAATTGCATCGGAATTAAATAGAAAAGGCACTATGCCGACTTAAGTAGAAGAAGACTGACTCTTATTACTGACTCTGTTTTTGACCATTCCTGTGACTCTAGTTATAGATTCCCATGCTTAACTTCCGGATTACTGTATCCCTCTGACCTTCATAGTGACGATGAAACACTGAAATTGCATCGGAATTAAATACAAATTGCACAAAGCCGACTTAAGTACAAGAATACTGACTCATCTTACTGTCTATGTTTTGAACCGTCCCTGTGACACTAGTTATAGATTCCGATGTTTCACTCCAGGTTGACTGTATCCCTTGGACCTTTTTATTGACGATGAAACACAGAAATTGCATCGGAATTAAATACAAAAGGCACAATGCTGACTTAACTACAAGAAGACTGACTCTTCTTACTGACTATGCTTTGAACCACTCCTGTGACTCTAGTTATAGATTCCGATGCTTAAC
Organism: Schistocerca serialis cubense; assembly: GCF_023864345.2. Taxonomy (NCBI): domain Eukaryota; kingdom Metazoa; phylum Arthropoda; class Insecta; order Orthoptera; family Acrididae; genus Schistocerca; species Schistocerca serialis. Next base: position 7,593,887 of record NC_064639.1, on the reverse strand, counting down.
TTCCGGATTACTGTATCCCTCTGACCTTCTTAGTGACGATGAAAATCAGAAATTGCATCGGAATTAAATACAAAAAGCACAATGCCGACTTAAGTACAATAATACTGACTCATCTTACTGTCTATGTTTTGAACCGTCCCTGTGACACTAGTTATAGATTCCGATGTTTCACTTCAGGTTGACTGTATCCCTTGGACCTTCTTATTGACGATGAAACACAGAAATTGCATCGGAATTAAATACACATTGCACAATGCCGACTTAAGTACAAGAAGACTGACCCTTCTTACTGACTATGTTTTGAATCATTCCTGTGAAACTAGTTATAGATTCCGTTGCTTCACTTCAGGTTTACTGTATCCCTCTGACCTTCTTATTGACGATGAAACACAGAAATTGCATCGGAATTAAATACAAAAGGCACAATGCCGAATTAAGTACAAGAAGACTGACTCCTCTTACTGTCTATGTTTTAACCATTCCTGTGACACTAGTTATAGACTCCGATGCTTCACTCCAGGTTTACTGTATCCCTTCGACCTTCTTATTGACGATGAAACACAGAAATTGCATCGGAATTAAATACAAAAGGCACAATGCCGACTTAAGTACAAGAAGACTGACTCTTCTTACTGTCTATGCTTTGAACCATCCCTGTGACACTAGTTATAGATTCCGATGCTTCACTGCAGGTTTACTGTGTCCCTCAGACCTTCATATTGACGATGAAACACAGAAATTACATCGGAATGAAATACAATAGGCACAATGTCGACTTAAGTACAAGAAGACTGACTCTTCCTACTGTCTATGTTTTGAACCATTCGAGTGACTCTAGTTATAGATTCCGATGCCTCACTTCAGGTTTACTGTATCCCTTGGACCGTGTTATTGACGATGAAACACAGAAATTGCATCGGAATTAAATACAAAAGGCACAATGCCGACTTAAGTACAAGAAGACTGACTCTTCCTACTGTCTGTGTTTTGAACCATTACTGTGACACTAGTTACAGATTCCGATGCTTCACTCCAGGTTTACTGTATCCCTTGGACCTTCTTATTGACGGTGAAACACAGAAATTGCATCGGAATTAAATACAAAAGGCACAATGCCAACTTAAGTACAAGAAGACTGACTCTTCTTCCTGACTATGTTTTGAACCATTCCTGTGACACTAGTTGTAGATTCCGATGCTTCACTTCAGGTTTACTGTATCCCTTGGACCTTCTTATTGACGATGAAACACAGAAATAGCATCGGAATTAAATACAAAAGACACAATGCCGACTTAAGTACATGAAGACTCACTCTTCCAACTGTCTATGTTTTGAACCATTCCTGAGACACTAGTTATAGATTCCGATGCTTCACTTCAGGTTTACTGTATCCCTTGGACCTTCTTATTGTCGATGAAACACAGAAATTGCATCGGAATTCAATACAAAAGGCACAAGGCCGACTTAACTACAAGAAGACTGACTCTTCTTACTGACTATGCTTTGAACCATTCCTGTGACTCTAGTTATAGATTCCGATGCTTAACTTCCGGATTACTGTATCCCTCTGACCTTCTTAGTGACGATGAAACACAGAAATTGGATCGGAATTAAATACAAAAAGCACAATGCCGACTTAAGTACAAGAATACTGACTCATCTTGCTGTCTATGTTTTGAACCGTCCCTGTGACCCTAGTTATAGATTCCGATGTTTCACTCCAGGTTGACTGTATCCCTTGGACCTTCTTATTGACGATGAAACACAGAAATTGCATCGGAATTAAATACAAAATGCACAATGCAGACTTAAGTACAAGAAGACTGACTCTTTTTACTGACTATGTTTTGAACCATTCCTGTGACACTAGTTATAGATTCCATTGCTTCACTTCAGGTTTACTGTATCCCTCTGACCTTCTTATTGACGATTAAACACAGAAATTGCATCGGAATTAAATACAAAAGGCACAATGCAGAATTAAGTACAAGAAGACTGACTCTTCTTACTGTCTATGCTTTTAACCATTCCTGTGACACTAGTTATAGACTCCGATGCTTCACTCCAGGTTTACTGTATCCCTTCGACCTTCTTATTGACGATGAAACACAGAATTTGCATCTGAATTAAATACAAAAGGCACAATGCCGACTTAAGTACACGAAGACTGACTCTTCTTACTGTCTATGATTTGAACCATCCCTGTGACACTAGTTATAGATTCCGATGCTTCACTGCAGGTTTACTGTGTCCCTTAGACCTTCTTATTGACGATGAAACACAGAAATTACATCGGAATTAAATACAATAGGCACAATGCCGGCTTAAGTAGAAGAAGACTGACTCTTCTTACTGTCTATAGTTTGAACCATTCCAGTGACACTAGTTATTGATTCCGATGCTTCACATCATGTTTACTGTATCCCTTGGACCTTCTTATTGACGATGAAACACAGAAATTGCATCGGAATTAAATACGAAAGGCACAATGCCGACTTAAGTACAAGGAGACTGACTCTTCCTACTGTCTATGTTTTGACCCATTTCTGTGACACTAGTTATAGAGTCCAATGCTTCAATTCAGGTTTACTGTATCCCTTGGACCTTCTTATTGACGGTGAAACACGAAATTGCATTGCCATTAAATACGAAAGGCACAATGTCAACTTAAGTACAAGAAGACTGACTCTTCTTACTGACTATGTTTTGAACCATTCCAGTGACACTAGTTATAGATTCCGATGCTTCACTACAGGTTTACTGTATCCCTTAAACCTTCTTATTGACGATGAAACGCAGAAATGGGATCGGAATTAAATACAAAAGACACAATGCCGACTTAAGTACAAGAAGACTGACTCTTCCAACTGTCTATGTTTTGAACCATTCCTGTGACGCTAGTTATAGATTCCGATGCTTAACTTCAGGTTTACTGTATCCCTCTGACCGTCTTAGTAACGATGAAACACAGAAATTGCATCCGAATTTAATAGAAAAGGCACAATGACGACTTAAGTACTAGAAGACTGACTCTTCCTACTGTCTATGTTTTCAACCATTCCTAAGACACTTTTTATAGATTCCGATGCTTCACTTCAGGTTTACTGTATCCCTTGGACCTTCTTATTGTCGATGAAACACAGAAATTGCATCGGAATTCAATACAAAAGGCACAAGGCCGACTTAACTACATAAAGACTGACTCCTCTTACTGACTATGCTTTGAACCATTCCTGTGACTCTAGTTATAGATTCCGATGCTTAACTTCCGGATTACTGTATCCCTCTGACCTTCTTAGTGACGATGAAACACAGAAATTGCATCGGAATTAAATACAAAAGGCACAATGCCGACTTATGTACAAGAAGACTGACTCTTCCTACTGTCTATGTTTTGACCCATTTCTGTGACACTAGTTATAGAGTCCGATGCTTCACTTCAGGTTTAGTGTATCCCTTGGACCGTGTTATTGACGATGAAACACAGAAATTGCATCGGAAATAAATACAAAAGCACAATACCGACTTAAGAACAAGAAGACTGACTCTACTTATGGACTATGCTTTGAACCATTCCTGTGACACTAGTCATAGATTCCGATGCTTAACTTCAGGATTACTGTATCCCTCTGACCTTCTTATAGACGATGAAACACAGAAATTGCATCCGAATTAAATACAAAAGGCACAATGGCGACTTAAGTACAAGAAGTCTGACTCTTCTTACTGTCTATGTTTTGAACCATCCCTGTAACACTAGTTATAGTTTCCGATGCTTCACTCCCGGTTTACTGTATCCCTTGGTCCTTCTTATTGACGAAGAAACACAGAAATTCCATCGGAATTAAATACAAAAGGCACAATGCCGACTTAAGTACAAGAAGACTGACTCTTCCTACTGTCTGTGTTTTGAACCATTACTGTGACACTAGTTACAGATTCCGATGCTTCACTCCAGGTTTACTGTATCCCTTGGACCTTCTTATTGACGGTGAAACACAGAAATTGCATCGGAATTAAATACAAAAGGCACAATGCCAACTTAAGTACAAGAAGACTGACGCTTCTTCCTGACTATGTTTTGAACCATTCCTGTGACACTAGTTGTAGATTCCGATGCTTCACTTCAAGTTTACTGTACCCCTTGGACCTTCTTGTTGACGATGAAACACAGAAATAGCATCGGAATTAAATACAAAAGACACAATGCCGACTTAAGTACATGAAGACTCACTCTTCCAACTGTCTATGTTTTGAACCATTCCTGAGACACTAGTTATAGATTCCGATGCTTCACTTCAGGTTTACTGTATCCCCCTGACCGTCTTATTGACGATGAAACACAGAAATTGCATCCGAATTAAATAGAAAAGGCACAATGCCGACTTAAGTACTAGAAGACTGACTCTTCCTACTGTCTATGTTTTGAACAATTCCTAAGACACTTGTTATAGATTCCGATGCTTCACTTCAGGTTTACTGTATCCCATGGACCTTCTTATTGTCGATGAAACACAGAAATTGCATCGGAATTCAATACAAAAGGCACAAGGCCGACTTAACTACAAGAAGACTGACTCTTCTTACTGACTATGCTTTGAACCATTCCTGTGACTCTAGTTATAGATTCCGATGCTTAACTTCCGGATTACTGTATCCCTCTGACCTTCTTAGTGACGATGAAACACAGAAATTGGATCGGAATTAAATACAAAAAGCACAATGGCGACTTAAGTACAAGAATACTGACTCATCTTACTGTCTATGTTTTGAACCGTCCCTGTGACCCTAGTTATAGATTCCGATGTTTCACTCCAGGTTGACTGTATCCCTTGGACCTTCTTATTGACGATGAAACACAGAAATTGCATCGGAATTAAATACAAAATGCACAATGCAGACTTAAGTACAAGAAGACTGACTCTTCTTACTGACTATGTTTTGAACCATTCCTGTGACACTAGTTATAGATTCCATTGCTTCACTTCAGGTTTACTGTATCCCTCTGACCTTCTTATTGACGATGAAACACAGAAATTGCATCGGAATTAAATACAAAAGGCACAATGCAGAATTAAGTACAAGAAGACTGACTCTTCTTACTGTCTATGCTTTTAACCATTCCTGTGACACTAGTTATAGACTCCAATGCTTCACTCCAGGTTTACTCTATCCCTTCGACCTTCTTATTGACGATGAAACACAGAATTTGCATCTGAATTAAATACAAAATGCACAATGCCGACTTAAGTACATGAAGACTGACTCTTCTTACTGTCTATGCTTTGAACCATCCCTGTGACACTAGTTATAGATTCCGATGCTTCACTGCAGGTTTACTGTGTCCCTTAGACCTTCTTATTGACGATGAAACACAGAAATTTTATCGGAATTAAATACAATAGGCACAAGGCCGGCTTAAGTAGAAGAAAACTGACTCTTCTTACTGTCTATAGTTTGAACCATTCCAGTGACACTAGTTATTGATTCCGATGCTTCACATCATGTTTACTGTATCCCTTGGACCTTCTTATTGCCGATGAAACACAGAAATTGCATCGGAATTAAATACGAAAGGCACAATGCCGACTTAAGTACAAGGAGACTGACTCTTCCTACTGTCTATGTTT